>NW_017306303.1:1310581-1312045 GCF_000935625.1 Nanorana parkeri
AAAGTAATCAAGTGTATTGGAATGTCCAAAAGCAGTCCACCTGACATGTCGGCAACACAAGAAATAAAGGCTAAGAGGCCCATGAAAACCAATAGGGAGCACAACTAATTACAGAGCCACCTGAAGAACCTCATGACCAATGCCGGCATTAGCTAAGGCCTGAATGTCCACCTGTTAAAACTTATGAAACATGAACAGAAGACCAGGCTCCTCATGCTGGTGACATAGAGAAGTGGGAGAAGCATCCTAGTACTGCCGAAGTTTGCAGGACCGAACCTTTAGTTGCTTCCATCTTCGGGCTCCATTTTTCTGTTATTTAGTCGGATTTTATAGAATTGTTCATGTGAGTAGTGTTTTTGGCCAGTTGCTTGATAGACATGTGCACACTAAAAAAATTTGCTAAGGAAATTCTCTGTTTACATCTTGCTATGGCCGACGGCTAGATTCTGCAGCTGGCAGGTGAATGTATAGACTTATAGGGGCAACATTTTTTGTGTGTGTAATTTTTGATGCATTGTGCATATTTAGGATCACATTGATCTCTTTTGGAAGGAAATATTGCACTCCACTACTAACCTATGGCACCAGAACAATGAGATATAAGGTCCCCAGAATACAAAGATTATTGATTGACAATCTCTTGGTGGGCATATTCTTGTGGGCAAAGACATAAGTTTAAGCATAGCAGGCCATTCAAAGACTAAGGGGCCCAGAAGCACAAAGTTCCAGAATTATCTGGCTCCACAATGCTGTATGCAGGTCCCATTAGCATTTGACAAATACATTAAGATAAAATGAATGTAAACATAGTTTAGGAACCTCTATAAGATTGTCATGAAAGCAATTAGTATTCCGTATCAATAGAGGATTTGCATTTGAGATGAAAATTATAGATGGGGACCCTTAAACAGATTTGCTATTGGGCCCCATCACACATCCTTATAGCCCAGCTTGCAGGTTTGGCACAAATGACACTCTGCCCCTGTATTATAACTTTCTTTGGTTTCTAGTGATCTCTTGAGGAATGGACAAATAACAATGCTTTGTGGTATCTCGTGTGTGTTCTCCCTCCTTATGACACACATAAACTTGTGATGAAAACCTTTGGAAGGGAAAGGGTGAAACCATGTTGTTAGCATAAAGGCCCCAGAGGACATCTGTGGACAGCACTGTTTAGACTGAAAGCAGACTATGGTAAATATGTTATATTCCTGTATAGCTGGGGCCTGTAATGTGTTCTGTAAAGGGCAACTAGTGCGGCATACTCCAAACTCCTAGCAGCTGCTCCTTCTGCTGCAATGCAAAATAAACATATAATATTGAAATAACCTTTTAACAATAGTGTTTATTTTTAACAGTCATTTTACTTTAATGTTTTATGGCACATGAGACAGAGTATTTTCTTTATTCTAAAAGTAGTAGTTATAGAGAAAAAAAGGAATATAGGGATTATATATATATATA
>NW_017306303.1:1312178-1313100 GCF_000935625.1 Nanorana parkeri
TATATATATATATATATATATATATTAGGGATGCACCAAATTTTTGGCCACCGAAACATTTCGGCCAAAAATGGCACTTCTGGCAAAATGCCAAAAGTGCCATCTTTCGGCCAAAATGGCTGATCGCTGACTGTTTGTAAATAACTGAACATAGTATGAGTTACTATGTACAAGTTATGAATGAATAGGAAGTGATCTACATCACTTCCTGTTCATTCATAATTGTGTACATGGTAAACATGCTATATCCACAATGTATGAATGAACAGGAACACTCAGGGTTATTCACAAAAGGGTGAAGAGTTTGGAGAAGGCCGGAGAAGTGAACAATCTAGGACAAAATAGCTGTTTTGGAAAAATTCTCCAATTCAGCTCACTTTCCATTTCAGCTATTTTGTCCTAGATTGTTCACTTCTCCTGCCTTCTCCAAATTCTTCACCCTTTTGTGAATAACCCTGTCATTATAGACAGGGCCGGATTTACTCTCTATGCTGCCCCAAGGCCAGGTTCCTCAATGCGCCCCTCTGTATGAGGCGACATCGCAGAGATCACTTGTACAAAACAAGCGGCGGCTTCCCCGCTGTACATTTAGTCCTGCTTGCCCAAAGCAGGGCTAAGTGTAGAAAAGAACTACCCGCCCGGCACCCGGAACTGCATGTCCTGGGCATCGGGAGATAGGAATTCCACACCCCGGCTGCCCCTCTACTCCCTGCTGCAAGGCAGGCCTCGGTTGGCCTTGTGGGAAATCCAGGCCCTGAGTATAGAGCATTCCTATTCATTTATAACAGAGGCTGCAGTCCTCAATCCCTTATTCTATTTTAAAAGGGAAATATCAAGGGTCTGTTTAGATCCCTGATATTTCGCCAAAGCCCCCAGCAGTAAAGTTAAAAAAATAAAAATATTCAATAAAAATAAAAAATTA
>NW_017306303.1:1313111-1364370 GCF_000935625.1 Nanorana parkeri
CGCTATCTCAAAAACTTGTATCCCGACAACTGTTATCTGTTATTACATGTAATGAAAGCATTCTGTATATGACTGTTTCCTTTTACTTGCCTATCTTTATATATTTCTCCACAGGGGTGGCCCTACACTTTTCGCTGCCTGAGGTGTGGGATGCTGGTGGTGCACAGTCCCGGGGGGTAGGGGTGGTGGTGCTAAAGGGGATCGTTGGTGGTGCATGTTACCGGGGAGGGGGTTGGAGGTGTTGGTGGTGCACGTTATGGGGGTCAGTGGTTTTGGTGGCTATTGGTGCATGGCACCTCCGGAAGGGGCGATGCACTGGTTGCGGCTCGGTCCGGCATCCTGCACCTCTCACTGACGCCACTGGTTGCCTGGAGCTGGATGTCGATGCCAGCCAGAGTATCCTGCTCAGCTCCTGACAATCATTGATGTCAGTGAGTTGGGTAGAATGCTGGCCACAGTGTCACAGATGGCTAAGAGCTCTTAGCAACCTGAGGCGCTATGTCCCCCACGTGACCCAATGAGGTGCCACCTGTGGCAACGGACTCAGGCTGCCTCATTATAGGGATAGCCCAGTTTCTCCGAATTTACACATTGACCAATCTGCCCAGCAAAGTGATGTGACAAAGGTAGGGAGAAACTAGAATATTGTCAGGAGTACATCACTCACCTTTTATTCACATGGTTTAAAGCAGAACACCAGCCAGAACCAACAGGATAAAAATTATTAGCCTATTAAAACATAAAATAAAAATGCAGCTTTTGCAGCAATATTCACCTGCGATCCAGAGCTCTCCTGCACAGTAGTCCTTTTTCACCACTAGATGTCCTCAGTCTGATGTCAGCCACTTCCTCTGAGACCATAACAGTGAAAAGGGATGCAGCACAGTGATGAGCTCATCTTTCTGCTCTCTCTACCTCCTTATCAGCATATGAATTGATTGGCTCACTGTACTGCCTCTCACACTAAAGGCCTGCTGTACAAGGACTGCAAGAGGGTGATACCAGGACACATTTAAAACATAAATGTATGAATTTATTAATGCTTACAGAGATGGAGTGACTCATGGCTGCCAATGGAAGGGCATAGGAGTCTTTGACATGTAGGCTGTTATTGGAAGCAAAACCCTTCCCCCATTTTACTAATATCTAAAATAAAAGTTTTGCCTGAAGACGGCCTTTAAAGTGTAGGTAAACCCAAAACCATGTTTCAGAATGTTAGGCATCATGCCTCGCTGTATACAGATTTCATAGGCAGATAATTTTTTGTGAATATGTTGCAAAGTGTCTTCTCTGGATATCCTGCCAGTCACAACACTTCCTGGCGTGGGATGACAACACTAAGGCCCCATTCACACTAAGCGACACTTACCACGAGTGGATTTCCGCATTGGCGGGATAGCGCGACGGCTCGGGCGACGTTCCAGCGACGATTGCGCGACCTTCACCATCGGGCTGCATTAAAAAAAGGAAATTCGCGTGACATCCGCGAGAAAATGGGTCCTGCAGGCGCAACTTGCGACCGCGACGAGCGACATGGAGCTGTACATTAAGACAGCTCCATTGAAAATCATTGGGCGGCAACTTCTCACGATATCGCGCTGCAAAAATGCGCGATATCGCCGGATTTTCTGGTCAGTGTGAATGGGGCCTAAGGCTTCATTACACCCATAGGTGCATGTGTCCATCAATAGTGATCTATTCCTAACCATATGTAATCACATCACATATGAATACATGTGGAGTCCCGGGGGACCACCACTTTCATGTGGCCGATGTCACCCAATCATTAACTTGAACAGGTGACAGCGGCCAAATCTAAACTGCATATTTGGGAATTCTGTGGCAGAATCCTACCAATTCCTGCGGCAGAATTCCCAAATATGCCGTTTATGATCCGACCACATGAAAATGCATTTAACATTAGCTGTGAATATAGCCGTTTTTGCCTGGCAGTAGCAATGTTGTTCACCTTCCATGTTCGCTCTTATACTTGGTCAGCAGGCTGCCAATCAGATGAACAGCCCAAAAGTCAACAGAAGTAGCATGCACAGCAGCCTGTCAGTGCTGTTGCCTATTGCGAGGCTGTAGCCTATTGTTGTCATCCTACAACCAAAAGCGCTGTTACTGACATGATCTCTAAGACTCCATTCACACATGAGTGGTATTCGGGTGTACGGATACGCGCCAAACTGCGCTAAACATAAAAAAAACAATGCATTGCAATGTGCATTGGACTATTGCGGCGCCCATGGGGTATGAAGCTGCGGGTTCCTCAAAATAGTTCAACTCCCCATTCGAACACGAAAGCAACCAGGAAGGCCAAGCTCGCCATGTCCTCTCATTTTGCTATAAGCTTCTTTTAACTAGCTCCTCCACAGATACCCCCTGGTTCTTGCAGAGATGGGAGGAGGACCTCGGGATATAAAAGGGAAACATTTTGTTTGAAATAAAGAATTTATAAAAAAAAAAAAATATTTCAACTGATATTTTATAGTAATAGCGGAGCCGACTTCCCAGCCAATCAGGAAGCTGGGAGGCAGGCCATTACCCGCTGCCTGGCTTCCTGTTTGGCTGGGAAGCTGGCTCCAAGCTGTTTGGCCGGCTCAATGCTGATTGGCCAGGAACCCGGCTTCCCAGTCAATCAGCATGGAGCCAGCTTCCTAGCCAATCAGGAAGCAGGGACGTGGGTCATTACCCGCTGCCCTGCCTCCTGTTTGGCTGGGATGCTGGCTCCAGGCTGTTTGGCTGTGAAACCAGCTTCCCAGCCAATCAGCCTGGAGCCGCCTTCCCGGCCAATCAGCATGGAGCATTACCCGTGGCCCGACTTCCTGATTGGCCGGGAAGCCAGCTCCACGTTATAGTAATAGCCACCAATGTACGGAATCCGAGTGTACGTTAACGTGGAAAATGGCACAGCTACGTGTGAATGGAGCCTAAGTATAAAAACTTTGCGACACATTCAAAAAAAGAAAACTGCTACAGTGAGGACTGTTGTCAGACATATTGAATAGATATAACATTTACAAACACTTTAAATGTATATTTAGATTTTAAAGAACTCCGGGATTTTTTAAAGTTAACCCTTGCGGTGGGCTACCTCTGCATTGCAAGGGTTAACTGCTCACTTTTCCCTAGGGGTGAAAATAGAGAAGAAATACTCATCCGCTCCTCGGTCCTGTGGCAGTGACTGCTCACCTCTCTCTCCCTTCGCTCCGGCTGTGGTATCTCCTTCAGCTGCTCTACGTCTAATAGACCATGTGTCTATTAACCTTAATTAGATGTGATGAGGCTACAGATTCTTGGACTGCTGGAGCCCAGGGAAAGAAGAGGCTGCAAAGACCAGTCAGCAGCCAAGGATCAGGTGAGTATTTCTTCGCTTCCTAGATAAAACGAGCAGTTAACCCCGGCCCTGCAAGAGTTGACTTTTCAAACTCCTGGAGTTCTGTTTTAACTTTAGGGGTTATTTATTTATTGTTAATAGTATGTGAACATTTTCCATAAATATTTGTTCTTCTAGTAGTTTTTGTCATCCTGTTTTTGCCATACTCTATTGAAATACACCATTTCTACAGAGAGGCACACATGAACTTTGAGAACAAAAAGTTACCATTAACTTCAATAGCCTAATATCACTGCTCCTTCATGGCAGCACTAGAGAGAACGGTGGGTGCACAACCACCGACCCCGTCTTGCTTTAGTATCAGCAGTTACTGAAAACATTATAGAGATAAGCCCATTATTGGTTGAAACATTTTAGAGTGAAGAGGATCCATGGTGGGGCAATGTGTACCTGTGTGCTACAATAAACTTTTCAGCAAAGCTTGCGGTGTGTGGCTGGACTGTGAGCAAAATGATACCGTGTTTAGTGGGAGATTATGACAGAAATGGACATAATTACTTCTAATACAGCCTCTCCCACGTCCTCTAATTTCCAAAAGGTTGTTCCAATTCAGCAGCATATGGTACTTCTGTCAAAATTTTCCACTTCACCTTTTTTCCATTATCATACCTCCCAACTGTCCATCATTTGGAACCATATCCCTCTGTCCCTCTTTCCTTCTCAGTTGTCCCTCTTACTGGTCTGGTGTACAGATATCTATGAAAATGTATTATTTAACTGCCAATAGTGTTCCAGTTCCTAACCCCGATATCGGAACTTCCAGATTTTCTCTGACTGGCAGTACTGCAAGGGAACGTGGAGCTGGCTTCCCGACCAATCAGGAAGTTGGGCCACGGGTAATACTCCATGCTGATTGGCCGGGAAGGCGGCTCGATGCTGATTGGCTGGGAAGCTGGCTTCCCAGCCAATCAGCATCGAGCCAGCCAAACAGCCTGGAGCCAGCCTGCCAGCCAATCAGGAGGGCGGGCAGCGGGTAATGGCCTGCCTCCCAGCTTCCTGATTGGCTGGGAAGCCAGCTTCCCGGCCAAACAGCATGGAGCCAGCTTCTCGGCCAAACAGGAAGCCGGGCAGCGGGTAATGGCCTGCCTCCCAGCTTCCTGATTGGCTGGGAAGTCGGCTCCATGCTCATTGGCTGGGATGCCAGCTACCCGGCCAATCAGCATGGAGCCTGCCAAACGGACAAACAAGAAACTTGTAGAATTAGCATACAAACTTTCTATGTTTAACTTTCATGTGCCATGTTGCTGAGTAATCAACAGCGGAAAGTTAGCTTTTTTTTATCTCCTCCTCCACTCTCTGTATAAAGGTTTTTATATGGTCAAAAACTAAAAATCAATATGTATTTCTACATTGAATTTCCATTAACTCTATTCCACTCCTAATAACTAGGGATGCACCGATACCGATACTGGTATCGGTATTGGTGACGATACAGAGTATTTGGGCGAGTACTCGTGCTCGCCCAAATGCTCCAATGCCTAGTCCGATACTTCCTGTATCAGGAAGCCGAGAAGCGCGTCATTACACGCTGCCTGGCTTCCTGATTGGCCGGGAAGCCAGCTCCATGCTCCCTCGTCACCTGTGACGAGAGAGCATAAAGCCGATTTCCCGGGCAATCAGGATGCCGGGCAGCGTGTAATGACGTGCTGCCAGGTTTCCTGATTGGTCGGGAAGCTGGCCAATCAGGAAGCCGGGCGCCGTGTAATGACGCAGCGCCCGGCTTTCTGATTGGCCGGGAAGCCAGCTTCATGCTCCCTCGTCATCTCATGTGAATATGTACTTCTTTGTGTCACCACTCTAACAGAGCCTGCCTTCTGAACTACAACTCAGTTTCCCACAATGTAACATTGTCATTGCTTGCTGGAAGTCTTGAGATTAACGCATCAGAACTGTGACTGTCAACACACACCTGTGGCTGTGTGTTTATTGTGGCTTGTTGGTATAAATGGGCCCTTACATTTTCAGGAAAAGCTTTTGGGGGCCTACTCCCTGCTCCCTACTTCAGTACTGCTTGGACTTTACAAGAAGGAGTTAGGCCCCTAAAAGCTTGGCCTGAAAATGTAAGGCTTTGTTCACACTGTGCCGTTTGTGATATCTGCGCCAGGAATCCCAAATGTTGCATTTAGCTGGGGCCACTGTCACCCATTAAAGTTAATGACTGTGTAACAGTGGCTGCATCTGTAAGCAGCAGTGTCCTTGTAATTATACGTGATACCATTACAAGCAGTTTGGAATAGATCACTGTTGCCGGATGCATCTATAATGCGTCCAGGGACAGTGAGCAATTCCTAACCGCATGTAATCATATCGCATACGATTAAATGCAGACTGCCGCTTGCAGAGCCAGCTGCTGTCATCTGGTCATTAACTTGAACATCCGGCAGGCTACTCACTGCTGTGCGGCATTCGGCTCGGCTGTTCTGCTCGGTCTCTCAGAGGGACCGAGCAGAACAGAAAAATAGTTTAAAAAGTCAAAAAAAGTAAATAGAAAACGATTGTGCGGAGCTAGCAGTGACAGCTAGCTCCGCCCAATAGTTTCCTATTGTCCGGCGGCTCAGCTGCCGTAAAAAAAAACAAAAAAAAACTCTCCCGGGCGCTCTGGGAGCCTCCCGCTCCCGGCCGCCCAGGAGAGAAACACTGCTGTGTCTTTTTTTTTCTTTATTCTGACACGAGCGATGACAGAATAGAAAAAAAAAGAAAAGAAAAAGATTTTCCCATTGAAATACATTGCTACATTACTATTGGCTATTTCAATTTGCAATAGCCAATAGTAAACTAGCATTGTACCCGTCCTCTGCTGATGGACCTGATGGAGAACTGCAGCAGAGGGCGGGTACAATGCTTTTTCCTATTGGCTATTGCAAATTGAAATAGCCAATAGTAATGTAGCAATGTATTTCAATGGGAATTTATTTTTTTCTATTCTGACATCGCTCCGTGTCAGAATAAAGAAAAAAAAGAAACAGCAGTGTTTCTCTCCTTGGCGGCTGGGAGCAGGAGACTCCCTGGGCGCCAGGGAGAGTTAGCTGTTTGGAGATCAGTGTCCCTGGTTAGCAGGTAACCAGGGACACTGATCTCTCTGCAAGTGGCCGGAGCCAGCCGCAAGATCACGGCAGGCTCCACCCAGCTGTCAGAAGCAGGCTGTCGGCCAGCTTCGGCTTTTAGCACGTTCAGCCGAGCTGATGCATATGCGTTCGGCTCGACCACATTCGGGAGCTGTACGGGCTATAGTGAATAGCCCGTACAGCAGACCTTCGGTTCTACTGAACCGAAGGGGTCCTGGGACCGAAGCTAGCCGAAGGATCGGTCGAAGCTACGGCTAGATCCTTCGGGCAGCTTTGTGAATAGACCCCATAGTGTGATCAAAGCCAAACTGTTAGTGAAATGAAAAAAAAGGATCATGGACAGTACTCAACTGTGCCGTTGCAATAGTGCACTAATACGGACACAATCACCAAAGCACAATTCATGATTCAAAATATTCATTTTGAATCATTGGTCTTCCAGGATGAGAGAGGAAAGCTCCTTTCAGTGCACAGAAGGCGAGTGAATCATTGTTTCAGCATTAAGGGAAGACTTCACCTTCACAGGCTAACACAATGCCGGTCAGATATGAAGTCATGTTGAGGATCTGTCTATGGTTCTCCTTTACAGCATGTTACTAGATATAAAACAAAAACACCTGCATTGGCCTTCATTGGTATGTGGGCAAATGTTGTGACAGTCTATTCAGAATGTGAAGTTATCTGCAGAAGAATGAATGTTTTCCGTTTGTGATATGATCACACTGAGTGAGATCATACAGTCCTCTCTACATGTGTGGCCTGGCAAGAGTGGAACACCATTTAAAATTACCAAAGTAATATTAGAGGGAAGCCACAGTGTTTTTGTTTTTTTCATTGAGAATACATTTTAAGTTGTTAGTGTTACTTTTACCTTGCTATTAGGGTTGCTATTTTTTAGTTTCATGCATTTCTCATGCATTTCTCATGTAGACTCTAAGACTATGAAAGCTGTAAGTATGTTAGATGATCAGTTACCACCTTTGCTGACTATCTGCCGAGAGAAAATCAATTACTGACCGATCCATTTAGGGAGCGTACAGTATTAGAGTGTACTGAACAGAATAATTACATGATAAACCAAGAAACAGAAAAGTACAAACTTTGTTTTATTAATAAATTATCTGCGAATGCACATTTAATAAATGGTAACAGCAATGGTAATGGCCTCCTTCCTGATATCAGGGGAGCGTGTCACTTTCCAACGTGGGGGGGGGGGATATATTCAATTGTCTCACCCAGTGGAGATGTACTTTCGCTGTATTGCAGAATGCTGATGCTACGTTCCAGCTGATGTTTTCACAGCGAGGCTCCTTCAAGAAAGTTTCTATCAAGAAAGTTGGGGTAGGTGGGGGGCATGGCCACTAATCTGACCCCAGTGTGTCTGTACCTCACAAGAGGAAACAGGCATCCCCAAACTGACCACACCAGCATTTATCTGCTTTCATCCTTGGAGTGGTCAAAATAGAAAATAGAGAAGGGCGATTGGCAGGATCACATCTATTTCAGAGGAATATGTCTATAAGAAACGGGCACAATTTATCATACATAATATATGACCACAAATACATATATGCAATAAAATGTTTTGGGGTAACATACACTTTAAGCAGGAAGAATGCCATGCCATGTGTAATGAGCAAATATGGCTACACTCATTTTATCACATCAATCACATTCACACACTTTTCATAAGCCAATTTACAATAGAATTGAAGAACTATGTGTGATTATAGCTGCTGAAGGCTGACATGATGCCTCTTGTATGCAGAGACCTGGTCCTGGGCAGTGCCATCTTGGATGATGTTGGAATGGGGATGGGCTTTCTGCAGTTCAGTGGGACCTAAGTTGCTTTTAAAAGAAATATAACACCGTCTGAGCATTTTGCTCAGTAGAATAAATCATGAAAAACTTTATGTATTCAGATTTTTTGAGGATTAGAGGAAACCTGTATCGAGAGAATTGAGGAAATTGTTAGTGAACACTGGATATTCGATATAACTCAATGATGGGTCATGGGGCAAAGTAACTTTTGGACAGTGTGTATTGTCACTTATAAACTAGAATGGTAACAGGCTGGAGAAAAGATCAGAGGTTTCGTGGGAGGGTGACAAACCAACTGCTTAGCACCATTGTGTTACTGAAAGTCAGCAGCTAAATGTCAGGTGCTCAGTTCAGGCTTGTGCTGAATTAATAATGCTAACCACAAATGAGTCAATGAAATTCAGCTCAGTTGTTTCAAATGTATAAACCAAAATAATGGTGCAGTGTTCTTCATAAGCAGCTATAGAATACACTGTATCTTTAACCCTTTTGTGACCATAGGGGTCTATTCACTAAGCTGCCGTAGGCAGAAGAGTGAATGATCGACCTAAAGCAAAGTGAGCCGAACACTGTTCGGCTATTCACTTCAGGCTGGTACGGCTGATTACAGCCATATATCGGCTGAAATCAGCTGTACATCGGGTGGCTTCACGTGGCTTCGGGTCGGCTGAACATGCACAGCATGTTCGGCCGACCCGCAGTGCAGGAGGAGTTCAACGGTGAGCGGCATTTAGCTCGGCTGTTCTGCTCGGTCCCTCAGAGGGACCGAGCAGAACAGAAAAATTGTTTAAAAAGTACAAAAAAATAAATAGAAAACTATGGTGTGGAGCTAGCTCCGCCCAACAGTTTTCTATTGGCCGGCGGTTCTGCTGGCGTAAAAAAAAACGGGAAAAAAAACTCCCCCCCACCCGCCCCTGCTGATGGACCTGATGGAGAACTGCAGCAGAGGGCGGGTGCAATGCTAGTTTACTATTGGCTATTGCAAATTGAAATAGCCAATAGGAATCTAGCAATGCATTCCTATGGGCAATTTTTTTTTCCTATTCTGACAAGGCTCCATGTCAGAATAAAGAAAAACAAAGAAAAAGCAGTGTTTCTCTCCTGGGCGGCCGGGAGCGGGAGACTTCCGGAGCGCTCGGGAGAGTTTGCTGTCTGGAGATCAGTGTCCATTAAGCTTAGATACCCAGACCAAGTTTAGCATTATCATTAGGAGTTAGTTGACTTGACAATAACTATGACTACTTTTTCAGTTTTACATTGTTTCTGAGAACTGGGAGTACACACAGTTGTGTATCCCTAGTTCTATACTGTAAGTTTAATTAATGTTCTCAGGACAAGAGGCATTATTCTTGTAAACGTTAAAAAAAAATCACAATTCGGTCACAAAGGGGTAAACAAAGAGATAACTATGTCAATCTGGCAAAATATTTAGATGTTTTTTTACAGAAAAAACATAAAAACATAAAAAAAAAGTTTGTGTATATTTTCCTATACTTCTTTCCCCTGGGGAGGGGACAGCAATAAAGACCAGACCAGGGCTCTAAGCCTGCAAAGCAAGTTTTGGGTAGATGTCTAAGAATGTTTGCTAACTAGTTCCAATCAATGTCTAGCAAAGATATGTGAAAATCACAGGCGCCAAAACACAGTAACTGCTCCTGAGAATGGTCTTCCAAAAGTGTATACAGTGGGGCAGCTCCTTACAGTCAAGGGAAACCGAAAATCTGATGAGGACAAATCAAAAGGAGTGCCTCCATAATGTAAAATTATTAAGGATAAAACACACAGCTGAAAAGGTACTTACAAACCAGTTTGTATAAACAAGCAGAAAGCGATATAATCCTGTTAGACCATCAAGATGAATATACGAAAATGGGGTGAGGGAAAGAAAGTGCTAGTACTAAGCCAAAGCCATCTGCACACTGACCCTCCTTCAGTTGACGCGTTTCTGTGGACAAACCTCTTTCAACAGAGGTTCTGATGAAAGAGGTTTGTCCTCAGAAATGCGTCAACTGAAGGAGGGTCAGCGTGCAGATGACTTCAGCTTAGTACTAGCATTTCCTTTCGCTCACCCCATTTTTGTGTATTCATCTTGATAGTCTCCTAAGATTATATCGCTTTCTGCTCTTTTATACAAGCTGGTTTGTAAGTACCTTTTCAGCTGTGTGTTTTATCCTTTATAAATCAATTTTACATTATGGAGGCACTCATTTTGCTTTGTCCTCAATGTCTAGCAACCTAAGACCCCAAAATGTTATTTCTACTCTAATTTTGCCTGCTTTTAGCATTGAATACCAATTGTTTTGTTTTAATTGCTATATGTAGCAATATATGTTTATTGTGCTTGAGTAAATGTCTTAATAAACCCAACACAAAATGTTTAGTGTAGCTACAAATTATATTCCTAGAAGGGTATTATGTGTTATCTGGCACTGACCTTATAAAATTCTGTAAATAGCTCAGTTATACAATCCTGTTTTCCCCCAAACAGACAAATTCTAGTCATGACCTCTCCTATACTAACAAACCCCTAGGGGTCAGTCTGATTGATTTAACCTTAGGTCTGAGGTGTCCTAGGAAAAGAATTTCTATTATTCCATTGCCTGTTATCAGCCCACCCTGACTGGGTTAGTAGATCAGTGACAATATCATTCGATTAATATAAAGTAAAGACTAATAATCGCTATGCTATAGCTAAAGGTGTAGATTATATCTGATGCCTTTCCTGATGAATATGAAATATCTATAAACAGAACACAGTTGGTCATCGTAGTTGTTATTTAATTTGTGGAAATTAAGGTAGCTGTACATTTGGATTCAGACATTCTAAAAACCTTATTAGTGAAAGGAGGAGGGGAAAAGATCATGTCCCCTCAGCCTTCCAAGTATTGTGCACACAATGTTCACATTAGCCATCTCGATAATAAACCATGGGGGGAATTTATCAAAACTGGAGCAAACAGAATCTGGAGCAGTTGCCCATGGCCACCAATCGGCATCTCTCTTCAGTTTGCTCAGATAAGTTTTGAAAATGAGAGAGAGAAGCTGATTGGTTGCCATGTAAATCTGCTCCAGATTTTGTCTGCACCAGTTTTGATAGATTTCCCCCATTGTGTTTTACTGTCCAAAGGAGCATCATCAACCATGTATCCCAACACATACTTTTTTTTTTGGCAGAATATTCCCAATTTATGGACACTAGAGTGATGGAACTTCATAGTATGTGTGATTTTCGGCAAATACAGATAAATATTTAGCAATATCTGGGAGGAAAATTAAAGCAAACCTCTCCGTTCAATAAATATTAATAAGTGGCAAGAGCAATTTAAACTATGCAACACCTGTTAATATTCTTTCACACTTCCATTTGACCCCTGAAAACGTAGAAGCTCTAATATACAAACATATACCCATTTTTCAGTCAAGTGCTGGCCTCCCTCCTCCCACCCTTAGCTATTGCTTATTGAGCCTGTCCATCAGGCAGTCCACATGCGAGCAGGTCAGTTCAACTGACACTCCCTGCGATTGGTTGGCCCTAATATTTTTACACTTTATTACCTTTATTATCTATTGTTTTATTACCTGTACATTTCACTGAAAATAATAAATGCAGAAGATAAATCTACACTTTCAGGATACAGTATATACATATAGAGTAGCTAGGATGGTACCATTTGAAGCACTGTCCAGTTTTCAGTATCGGCTATACCAAATTACCTTAAAGGAGAACTATGGGGTCAGGGCTTTTCCCCATAGTTCTCCTAAGGGTAACGGGAGGGCACAAACTAGCGTCCTCGCGTTACCCTAAGCTCAGTATACCGCGAGCTACAGCTCGCGGTATACTGAGACGCCGCAGTCGGGATGGATCCTGACATTACTGTGTGGATCCACCCAGCTGCGTGAGTGACAGCTGGCTCTGCCTATCTAGAGGCAGAGCCAGCTGTACCCGCCCCCTCCGTTCCGCCAGTCAGCGCTGGAGGATCGGACCGGGGAGGGGGGAATCCCTGCAGGGAGCCGTGAGTGACAGTCACGGCTCTCTGCAGGGACAGGATCGAGAAGTGAGCGAGCAACGTTATGTGTTCGCTCACTTCCCAATCTATTTAGCCGACCTGTGACAGTTTCATTGTTACAGGTCGGCTAGAACTATGAGGCTGAGTGATTTTCACTTGCCTCATAGTTCTCCTTTAAGAAGACCTCTGGGGAAACATTTTATTAACCCTTGCAGTGGGGTTACTCCTTCACTGCAAGGGTTAAATGCTCATGTGTCTAGGTGCTAAAAAAAAAAGTTCTACTTATCGGATCATTCCAGACGGCTTGTTCCTAGACCGGTCCCTAGATTCTTGTCCTCCTCTTCTGCAGTGCTCTAAGAATCCTTGTGTCATCCCATTCTATACAATTGTATAGACGTGAAGGGGGCTGAAGAGCATTTCATTTGTGCAGCGTAGGAGGAGACAGAATTTTTTTTCCCCTCCCCACAATGTTAGTGTAAGCACTTACCTTAAATGATGTCTCTTAATCCGATCTTCTTCTTTCCTGTCGTTTTTAGCCTTCTATCCAGCAATGCTGCGGGACACCGATCCAGCGCTGACTCCTCGGTGCCTGCTGGCACTTCCTGCCCCACAGTGTCTGCATGCGTGTGCACGCTGTCCATAGACTTACCTTGTGGCTCTCCTTGTCTCCCGACCAAAAATCTGAACTGCACATGCGCCCGCCCCAAGATGCTTTGCATACAGTATATCTACTGCTCGCTAGCAGTAGATATATGCAAAAAAACTGGAGGGCTTAATAACCCTTCAACCTTTGCAGTGTGGGGGTAGCCTCGTTGCAAGGGTTAATACTTTTTTCCCTGGAGTTCTTCTTTAAAATGGCATCATATGGCACTTTTTACCTTATAATAAACCAATTCAAAAAGAAATTTCCAAAAGCAAAAAGTGGGCTATAGCAAGCAATCTAAATTCTGCCGTCAGTAAGAAATTATTTCTGCTTACTATGGGTAACTATCATCATTGCCTTTTGATCTCTTACTGAAGTTTTGTGAGGATTGGGTTTAGTATATTCAGGCATGTTTGCTTAATGCTAAGCCATAAGCAGTAAGGCTTGTCTATAAAATAGCAAAATACGCCAAAAGAAACTGCCACGAACTGAGACACTCCACCCATAACATTTTCCGATTTGGTATTAAATAACATTCTCCTATCAGCCTCTGCTTGTGTTCAGTTGGTACCTCCTGCATGGCTGTGAATGACAATGCATACTTCTCTGATGGTTCTAATTTTCTATCTCTTTCCCTGTCAAAACACAGGCCGCCTTGTGAACTTTCCTGGAAGCGTGGAAGGTGTCCTACCCCCACCATTTTTTTTTCTTCTATGCCCCTCCTAAGAGCTCTCCTGAGCTACTAATCTCTGCAGGATGGACAGCTGCCTGAAAGCAGATTGTGTATGGTTCAGGGAGTCTGTAAGGAATTTGATCCTGTAGAGTAAAGGGGCACAGAGCCAGCAAGTATTCAGGGTGGTCCAAAGAGAAGAACAAAATGCAGAGGAAAACAGGGCAGGTTATGCATGTATGTATTTGCCTCTCTATATGTTATGCTTAAAAGCATGTAATATATGCTTTAGAGAAATGCATAGGATTGGTTTTTATATATTTTAAAAAGTATTTTTTTATGGATGTTAATCAATGTACATCTATAGTTTTACAGCATCTGATAGCATTAAAAGTTCAGACGTGTATCAGCTAACAGTAGTCACTATATTATCTCCAAAAAAAGGATTAGCATTGCAAAAATTGAAATCAAGGCTTTGCACTTTGTCATCTGTTAATTCATATAGACAGTGCACTGTATACAACATAGCATTTAGTTCAACATGAGGTTTCAGTTACATCATTTTCTCAGAGAATGATAAGCTTATACACCACATCAAGGTAACCTCAAATCACACACATAGATGTCTTTCAGTCTCATCTTTCAGCAAGGCACTTGCTTAATACAGGAAGATTGGAAACATAATGTTTGTATTACTAACAGGATACAAGGCCCCGTGTATTACTTTTTGTGTCCATAGCCAGGGATACAACTTTAGTAAGTTCGTTTTCAGCATTGTGAGTCTGGATATGCTGGAGTTCAGCATCAGACTTTTAGAGCAGGAAACAAAGTCACCGAGCTTCCCGAAGTGTCACTTAAAGGAGAACTATGGGGTAAGTGTTTTTCCCCATGGTTCTCTTAAGGGTCATGGGAAGACATAAACTAGCGTCCTCTCGTAACCCAAAGCTCAGTATATTGCGAGCTACTGACAGTCACTGCTCTCTGCAGGGAGATGATCGAGAAGTGAGCGAGCGACGGTATGTGTTCGCTCACTTCCTGATCTATTGAGCCGACGTCATAGTTTCATTGTCATGCGTCGGCTAGAACTACAGTATGAGGATGTGTGATTTTCAATCACCTCATAGTTCTCCTTTAGTATGTAAATGTCTTTGTAGCACGTAGAGTAGTATTAAACTTGCAACTTTTTTTTTCAATTATAAATCCAGATCTAACAAATACACGTTGCCCAGCAAAGTATTTATTTTCTCGTTATGTTTCCAAACAGATGTCTCCAATTCTTTCAGCTCAGCTTCCCTGAACTTCCTGCCCAATACAAGATCACAAGGCACAGGCACAGTCTCCAGCACCTATCCATCTATAGTTGGAGAAGGGAGGAAGGAGGAAGAAGGAGCTGGGGGCAGAGAAGTGTCTTGTCTTGGTGTGTTTGTGGAGACACACACAACTTACTAGCCTCATACAAGGGTGGCTCCATAGGATCCTGCAAGGTAAAGGATACACCCTAAAACAGGATATCAGTGCTTCAGGGGAGCAGCTGATTCTGCAGAAAGCTACAATCCTTACATTAAAGGAGCAGCAAGCATTGTAAGTGATTTCATCAGCACTTAATATCGCTTTAAGCCTCCTGCTACCCAATGACTGAGCACTTAACAAAACCCCTAAAATAAACCATTCACTCCTCCCCCAGACAGTAGGTGGAGCTGTAAATCTCTTTTTTATATGTTTACTGGAATATGGGTAAATTAGCTGCTTTGTTGAAAACAATCTATAGTTTACAGATCTCAATAACTCAAACCCAGACACATGCAGCTTAATAAGTTAGAGAAGAGATTCGACCCCCCCCATCCCCTCCCAACCCATTATAGTTTATATCTGATTCTAAATGCCGTGCCACATTTAACACTTAAAGTGAACACTTAAAACTAAACTCCCAACACCTAAAATCTGAGCCTTACTTTATTCCTAAAAGCAAAACTCAACTTTCTGATCTCTTCCCACTAACACTAATCTAACCCAGTCATTAAATGGATCCCTAACACTAAAAAAAAAACCTTCTTCTGCATACATGCCTTTTCTTGAACCAGGAGCCTGTGCACCAAATCTACACAGTGCCTATCCTGAGGAGCTAAAAGCTAATGCTTCAACTTAGCTTATTGGGTGAGTAAATTTAGCTGTGTAAGACATGAAAGTCTTAACCCAGAGATGCATTTTAGAGGTCATGCCTGCATATTATTTGAACAGAGAAAAGCTTTGAAACACTCCTTGAAACTTATTGCCAAATTTGCCGCAAGTTTCAGAAAAGGCTGAAGAGATAAATGTATTTGTTGATGTTGTGCTTTGGTGCTTCCCCTGCTGCTCTGAGCGAAGGCCACAAATAACTTACAGCTGTCTATGCACTGATCTGGAAAATAGCACAGGTTTGGGTGGTAGCACTTCGAAGGCATATTCAACCTTTCATCTAGTGTCTATGGCAAGCCTTCGAATCAGTTGAATTTGGTGCTTCAAGGACAACCATGAGGTGAGTGATTTGTGACATTGAAACTGTCACACGTCGACTCTATAGATCGGGAAGTGAGCGAAAACATACTGTTGCTAACTCACATCCCAATCATCTCCCTGCAGAGAGCGGTACTGTTAGTCACCGCCCCCCGCAGGGATTCCCCCCCCTCCTCGCTCCGATCCCCTAGCGCTGACTGGAGGATCAGATGGGTAGGGGCGGGTACAGCTGGCTCTGCCTCTAGATAGGTAGAGCCCGCTGTCAATCAGCCAGCTGGGTGGATCTCGACAGTATTGTCGGGATCTATCCCTGCTGCGGCACTCTCAGTATATAATGGGCAATAGCCTGCTATATGCTAAGCTTTGGGTCACGGGAGGACATTAGTATATGTCTTCCCATGACCCTAAAGAGAACTATGGGATAAAAAGATTAGCCCATAGTTCTCTTTTAGGTTTTGGCAACAATAATTTGTTGCATTGTAAACATAGTTACACTGTTGTGTAATGCCAAACATGACTAGATTATACGTTTTTGTTTTGTTTTTTTCGTAATTTTGAAACTGTAAATGACACAAGCTCTGTGGCTGATTAAACACATATAAGACACTGACTGAATTTATTAAGCCATGGAACCTGTATCACTTGTAACCCTGATCAGCTATCAGACTAACAATTGTTGACAATGTAGCTTTACAAATTGGCTCTCTATGTAGTGCAAATGTAACTTCATTATGAAAGCTATCTGAGCTGCAACCTGAGAGTTCAGTTCCCATCAAATTAGCCTCCCGTTATAAACCACACAGCAACTCCATAACTTCCTCAGGGAAAAGCAAGATCACACCAGTTGTTCACGCATTTTCTAATAAGTTGACACAAGGATTTAAGACTTTATAATAGAGGGTTTCTGTCCAGATCAGTTTGGAAGGTGTGTGTCACACAATTACTTATCTAGGTGTTTACAGCTCATTGGTGAGGGATCATTTAGACTTTCTAATGGATTCTTGTCTAAGCTTCTTTTCAGGGGGTCCAGTCCTAGTCTGACTCCTGGAGACCACTGCTGACCTAACACTGTTTTATATTTAAGATTGTTCTGGGTTATCAAACACACACATTTTAACATTTAAACATATTAAAGGCATATTCTCTAAAGTGGTGAAAGAGGCTGAGCGCAAAATGCAGTATCTATTGCAGCCTCTCGCTGAAGAAAATTAATGTAAATAGATTATCACACTTTGAACTTAGCACTTTGCTCCTTGCACGTCTCATTAAATAACCCTAATACCCTAATTGCCTTTCATAAAAACTTATTTATTGTTCTTCAGCAACCAACCAGATTTAAAGAAGAATTCTGGGCATAACTATTCTTAACCCTTGCAGTATGGCTACCTCCAAACCTCATGGGTTAAAGTGACACTAAACTCAGGAGTTAAATCCTAAAAATGCATTCATGTACCTTAACTTTTAACAAAAGTGTATCTTATTTGTGTATCACTCGGCTGTAAATCCTTAAAGGAGAACAATGAGGTTAGTGATTTTCACTCAACCAAATTTTTCGAGCCGACGTGTGACAATGAAACTGTCGCATGTCAGCTCTATAGATCGGGAAGTGAGTGAACACATACCGTTGCTCGCTCACTTCACGATCATCTCCCTGCAGAGAGTGACTTTCAGTCACTGCTCCTTGCAAGGATTCCCCCCTCCCCGCTCTGATCCTCCAGCGTGACTGGAGGGAGGGGGTGGGCACAGCTGGCTCTGCCTCTAGATAGGCAGAGCCACCTGTCAGTCACGCAGCTGGGTGGATCTCGACAGCATTGTCGGGATACGTCCCGGCTGCGGCGCCTTCAGTATATAGCAAGCGGTTGCTTGCTATATACTGAGCTTTGGGTCATGGGATGACGCTAGTATATGTCCTCCCGTGACCCTTAAGAGAACTATGGGATAAACCACCAGAATCTGCAAATTGTATATTTGATTTACAAAACTGAAATGGTTTGCTCGCTGGAATTATATGAAAAAAACAAATGCAAAAACCTTCATAAAGTGTGTTCTGTGGAAAAGCACTGCTATAATTTATAAGTACCCATATAGGAATAGCCCAGTGAATGTAGATGCATAGATAGTTTTGCCTGAACCAGTGGTGGGCAATCCCCCCCCCCCCCCGAAACTTACCACCCCCCCCCCCCCCCCTGAAAATTACCGCTCCCTCCGCCGCTCTGCTGGGCCCAATAATCGGGACCCGAAAGCAGAGGCTGCACTGTAGTGAGGCAATTAGGTGGCCGTCTGCAGCCTTAAAGCTGCCTAATTTGTGTGAGTACAGAATGCCGAAGGCTGGCAGCGGCGGCAGCAGTGGGAGAAGCACATTGGGAGAGGAAAGGTGAGTGCTGTTCCCCGGGGGGGGAGAGTCGGGGGTCAGTGGACACACAGGTGGGAGAGGAGGGAGGTGGGCACAGTGGCAGTGGAAGAGCCGGGGGGGGGGCAGTGGACACAGAGGTGGCAGTGGGAGAGAGGTGGCACAGTTGCAGTGGGAGAAAAGAGAGGTGGCACAGTGGCACTGGGAGAGAAGAGAGGTGGCACAGTGGCAGTGAAAGAGCCAGGGTGGGGCAGTGGACACAGAGATGGCAGTGGGAAAGGAGAGAGGTGGCAGTGGCAGAAGAGAGGTGGCACAGTGGCAGTGGAGGAGCCAGAGGGGGGTCAGTGGACACAGAGGTAGTGGAGGGAGAGAAGACAGGAGGGTACAGAGGCAGGGAGAGAGCTGGGGGGGGTCAGTGGACACAGAGGCAGTGGTGGGGGGAGGTGGGCACAGTGGCAATGGAAGAGCCAGGGGGGCGGTCAGTATACACAGAGGTGGATGGTGGGAGAGGAGAGAGGTGGGCACAGTGGCAGTTGAAGGGCCCGGGGGTAGTGGACACAGTGGTGGGAGAAAAGAGAGCCCAGTGCCACCCAAGGCTGGCAGCGGTGGGAGAATCGCTAGGATGCGAAGTCAAGTGAGCTTTGTACCCCAAACTGGGATGGGAAGTCAAGTGAGGTCTGTACCCTATAGCTCGGATGGGAGGTCAGGTGAGCTCTGTACCCTATAGCTGGGATGGGAGGTCAGGTGAGGTCTGTATCCCATAGCTGAGATGATAAGTCAGGTGAGGTCTGTACCCCATAGCTTGCATAGGAGGTCAGGTGAGCTCTGTACCCCATAGTTGGCACAGGAGGTCAGGTGAGCTTTGTACCCCATAGCTGACATGGGAGGTCAGGTGAGCTCTGTACCCTATAGCTGGGATGGAAGGTCAGGTGAGGTCCGTACACCATAATTGAGATGAAAAATCAGGTGAGGTCTGTACCCCATAGGTAGGATGAGAGGTCAGGAGAGTTCTGTGCCCCATAGCGGGCATGGGAGGTCAGGTAAGCTTTGTACCCCATAGCTAGGATTAGAGGTCAGGTGAGCTCTGTACCCCATAGCTGGCATGGGAGGTCCGGTGAGCTCTGTACCCCGTAGCTGGGATTGGAGGTCAGGAGAGGTCTGTACCCCATAGGAGCAGGCGTGGGCCCATGTGCTGCCAGTGTGCCCAGGGACTGGCCCAGAGCTCCCTGGCACCAAGGACCAGGATACAAGACCCAGCACCAGTCCTCTATAGGTGATGGTATTCTGCATGGCTATATAATGTTTTGCTGGGAGTTGTAGTGCTCTTTAACTGATGGTATTATTCTGCATTGCTGTATAATGTATTGCTGAGATTTGTAGTCCACTATAGCTGGTTCCATTTTGCATTGTTGTATAATGTATTGCTGGGATTTGTAGTCCTCTATAGCTGATGGTATTTTTCTACACTGCTGTATAATGTATTTCTGGGATTCGTAGTCCTCTGTAGCTGATGGTATTAGTCTGCATTGCTGTATAATGTATTGCTGGGATTTATAGTCCTCTATAGCTGGTGGTATTCTGCATTGCTGTATAAAGTATTGCTGGGATTCGTAGTCCTCTATACAGTGGCAGAACTACTAGGTTTACGTAGCTAAAGCTGCAACCAGCCCTAGCATTCCGCCACTTGAGGGGCACAGACAGGAGGAAGGGGGCCCTGGTAACACCTGACATTGCAGGTTAACAGGTCCCCCTTCTTTCAGTCTGGGGCCCTCCATCTTTCACACTGTGCATGGATCGAATGTATCACAAAGCTCTACAGCAATAAAACACAGTAATGTGCAGTGTGGATGACAGACCCATTTTAATTACAGTAATGTGCCAAATGTTGTTTGGCAAAGATTCTATTTCTGCACACAAAAGTGTTAGAATGTGTAAAATGGCACAATTGCTGTTATACATAATAAACAACTGCAATGTAATTTATTATTACAATATTCAGTTCTGTAAGCAACACCTTATTTTCTGGCAGTGCCCCTCCCGACACTAGACTCTGGATCCGCCCCTGGCCTGAACACTAGCATGTTTTATGATCTTACATGAATCTTTCTCCTAGTGGTTGTGTTTTTTTCAGGTGTTGGAGGTGGACATATTCTTTACAATATCTTGTTAGTTCCATAGCTGAATAAAACATGTTTCCTGCTTGTTCAAAGAGTGGAAGTTGTGAGCAAAGAATTCCCAATGAGCTGTGGAAACTCACATGTCATAACGGTGGAGCCTGATGAATGAGTTGCGCTCCAGGGTGTTTACAGACAATCTACAGACCCCAAAGAGTATACAAATAAAAACATCAAGAAAGGCAACTCGACTATGTGTGTATAGCTATTAAGATAGGTATTGGGTCTTTGTACAATGTTATATAAAGAACAGAACCACTCATCACAGGTAATTCAAGCTAAATATGACAAGCACAGCAATTGTTTCTCATCAGAGATTGGCTATTAAACCTACCAGAGAGTTCTCTGATGGGCTGTAAGTTTAATTGGACCCCTATAACATGTGACCCCTATAACGTGTGACCAAAACCAGGCTATTTACATGGAGATAAATGATACTGAAGCACATTTAGCGCCAGAGTAAAAAAAAGGCGGAGCTGCTTCAAAGCATTGACCTATTGGGTTACCCCTTGAGAACAATGCAAATGAAAGAATAATGTGGTATTAGAACCCACAGCTGATGCACTCTGTGTTTATAATAATACCACACAATAAAAGTGAAGTTCAGGCCAACTCCAAATATAAACTCAATATATTTTGTCTACACCTGGCCTAAGGAAGCATGAAGTGTGGAAATTACTCCCCTTTTTGCCTACTTTTTGACAACCGTGGCCAGTATTTCAAAAAATATTTGGGGCCAAGTATATGGAAGTGTCAGAAAAAGGACCTGACTTTGCTGCCAAATAACAACCAAACACATCACATTTTATTTCCTTTACTAACGTGAAAGAAGCAGACTGGATACTAAAGGGAAACACGCATCCCCTTTTTTATACAAGATTTGGCTTGCTTTTGCAGGCGCTGCTTGACATTGAGCACTGCTGCTTAGTCAGCACTCCTAAATATTTCTCTGCCTCTGTTTTCTGCAACTGCATGGCATTGTACATCAGCAATAAAGTTCAAATTTAATCTTCAACTGTAACTGGGTATGTTACCATTTTTTAAGATCCTTCTTAATATGTTACCACCATTTGAATTTAAATAATTCTCCCTAATTCTGTGTCATTGAAGAAAATGGAACAGCAATTTCTATTTGATCCACCAAGTTGTTTAATTAAAAGAATGAAACCCTTAACTTATCCTTAGGTACACTATTACTAACTTTAGTGTATTTTAAATTGGATGGGTGTGATTTACTAAAGGAGTAGAAGATGTTAACTTTGCAAAGTCCAGGGTCACTTACTTTATCAAATAAGGTGAAATTGTGCTCACATTAAGTATCCAATCATGTGCGAGGGAATTAAAAAGAAAAACAGGATTTTTGTTTGTACATCACTGGTAGGGATGTTCACATACCAGTTCAGATATCAATGTCGATATTTGTCATTTTCGCGAGAGCTACCAGTTCCCGACCACCAGTGTGCCAATGTAAACACATTCTCCGCTAGTCCGTGCATCCTCAAATTCTGTACCAAGTTAAAAATTATGATATCTATGGCATTTCTATCATATATATTGGAACTTGCCAACTCACAAAATATGATTATGTCAGTTAGCTACAACCTGTGAGGAACCCCTCTGATTATCTACCTTCAAATTATTATCTGCTATGTATTTTATACTGTATATGATCCCTATAATATATATAGCATTATATGGCAATGTTATAATCTGAAAACTAAAAACAAAAAAACGTATGCACCTTTCTTCTGGCTTTCATATTCCCTATACAGATTAATGGGCCTCCAGTTTAAAGGCTGTAAAGGAAAGGCTTATTGCTTGGGCAATTCACTTTCCTTCAGACAGTTTTATACATTATTCCTTTTGTCATCACCAACTCTCTTTTTCTCATCAAATTACTTTTTAAGAAGAAATGTTAATATGATTTGCCCATTTCAATAAATAATTATTTTAGTGGCATATAGAAAAAAGTAATTATGGAATAGATCAAAGCTGCTTATAAACAATGCATACTGTAACAGTAAGTGTACCAGGTTACTTTTGTGTTAAAATTGCCCAGTCTCATTAAAAGTAAGATGACTGTCATAAGGAGTCTCACTGTATATAAGAATAGGATGAGTTCCTCCACACACAGGTCAGCGGAGAGGAACTCTGGCAAAGTGCCACTTAATCATTTGCCTTTAAAAAGCGATAACTTTACAGCAAAAGTATATAAGAAAGCAGGTCAACAAAGAGCAGAAGAGAAAGCTGCTTCCCTTGTTGGTACTGAGTGTTTGTTGAAGGACTTAGCTCTTAGTGCTTGCAATACAAACACAAACACGGCACTCATAGAGCAAAGTGAAGTGAAAGTTTCCTCTAAAATAACCTCTCACACGAGTCTTCTGCTGTGAAGACTACAGCTGAGGGCACAAAGAGGAAGAGCGGATACTTTAAAAGACATCTAGAGTACATGTAGCAGGAGTTTAAAGTGACACTAAACTCAGGAGTTAAATCTTTAACACTGCATTCATGTACCTTAGCTAATGACAAAAATGTATTGTCATTAGTATTTGTGCATCACTCAGCTGTAGATCCTCAAAACATCTTTGAATTGGTGCTGACACTGTCCTTCCTTCTGGAGGGTGGCGACCTTTGTTCCCCATGGTCCCTGCGTGTGTTACAAAGTAGTCACCACTCCAAGATCACTCCTGTGATGGACTTCAATCTCAGGTTTAGTTTACTCATGTGTATTGAGATTGTAGTCCATCATGGGAGTGAGCATTTAGCAGTGGCTACTTTTAATGCAGCTCCACAGACAATGCATGTCTGTTGAGCTGCATATCACCGAACATGCATGGTGTGAACATACATTGTTTTCTATGTGCACTGTTCATAACATATATGCATGGTGGTGACAGACATGGAGTGATCAAGCCCTGAAAAAGGAAAACTAATGCATCCACCACATCCAAGGACTGATACGTTGAAAATCTATTACATATTTGTCCTTAAGTTTAGATATGCATTATATGTAAGAAAAGCAATCTTAGGTATTTCTGCTACTAGTCATCAAATCCTATGATCATGAGCTTGTAAAGCATATGGAATACATGTGTCTAGGAAAAGAGATGTACCATGTTATGCTTTCATTGACCTATAATATAGCTTCAATACCTCTGTACCATTAGAAAATCTATCTATCTATCTATCTATCTATCTATCTATCTATCTATCTATATATCTATCTATCTAATCTATCTAAGAATATATAATGGTGTCTAACCTTGTCAGCCTTCATTGGCACTTCATAAAAAAAAAAAAAAAAATCCAGGTGCTCACTGCAAACAGTGTTTATGAAGCCTACTAAAGAAGCTATCGCATCTTCCCATGGGCAGATTAGGGGCACCCGACCTGCTTCCACTTGTGATGGGAATTTGCAGGGGTAGGTGAGAAAGGAGGGGAAGGACAATGCATTACTTTACTGGGGGGGAAGAGAGAATCACTTAAGAACAATACATCTAATTAACATAATAGGCCGGTGGAGAGATCCCAGACATTTGTATAGGGGGATTCCTCCCTCAGTGTCATATACTTAGAAACAATTGGAACAGCTGAGTACACACTGTATATTGTTTGTCTTCTTTGGGTATTATCATTATTTTTAATTGTTAGCAATTGGTAAAAAAAGTTGCATTGTCTAAGATACAGCTTGTTATATATTGAAGTTTATATCTGGGAAGTATAAAAGTCAACGTGTACAATGAATATAGCAAAGAAAAAACTCCTGTGACACTGAAAAATGAAATGGCAGGTTCAAGATGTCACAGAGTAAGGGCTAGTTTACACCATCTTCAGTGCGTGCCATTGAGTTCAATGCACTGCCACGCCCCCTCCCACCCCGCAACAAAGTAAGCCGGCAGCAATGCGATCCAGTGCATTCCGGACAAAATCAGGCCGAAATGTGAATAACTAATAAATAAATACACTCGTGCTTCTACCTGGAAGCAGGGAAAAGAAGGGCTGTACATTGTACATCAGGAACGGAGTGTAGAATCACCCCAAAAATACAGACCTCATATAATTTGTTTTGCTGGCTTTAATAGGCCTCTGAATATTCATAGCATTCAGAAAGCAATCTGCTTGAGGCCTATTTACTGTAGTCATTTTGCATGATCACACAATTTGTGTGTTCCTAAAGCATATAGGAACTGGAGCAGACAAAATCTGGAGCAGTTGCCTATGGCAACCAATCAGCTTCTCTCATCAGTTTGTTCAGTTAAGATTTGAAAATTAAAGAGAGAAGCTGATTGGTTGCCATGCACAGCTGCTCCAGTTTTTGTCTGTACACGTTTTGATAAATTCCCCTCACAGGGTTCCCAAATTAAAGAGAAACTTTACCCACCAATTTAATGTCTCCCAAAACAGTTATTTTAAGGCATACCAACTGTCAAGGTTGTCAGTGTGCTTATTTCAGCTCTCAACCGAACCGTCAAGCCCTCAAAAGGCTGGTGCCATAGCTGATCACATGTGCAGTAGCATGGCAACTGCAATTCAAATGGAGGTTAAGATGACAACTTAATTGGCTATAAGGGATAGGAGGGTGTAGTTCCACTTTATTGTTCTTATGATTTAGAGAGAACCAGTCATGACTAGGTCTATGTAAGAATTTAAATATTTAGCCTTGTGGGGTAGGAGTGTCTAAAGTGGCACCTACTGTAAATAGAAGGTACCCCCAGTTGTCTGCAGACAACCTCTACATCCCTAAATAGTGTCAAAGGACCCCTAAACCAAAGCACTTTGTAATGTGATTACCAATTAACCTTCTTGGTTGCTGTCCCACTCCTTCTCACCTCATGTGCTTTAGTATCTGCCTTGTCCCCGATGGGTAGTCTTAGTAACCAATAGTAAGGCATATGGGTAAGAAGCATGAACATCATGAAATGCTTATAACGTATATGTGGGCACTTTTTACAACCTTAAAAACGTGAATATTCACATGCCTAATGATAATAAAAAAACAACAGCATTTAACTATGAACTTAAGGAGAACTATGAGGTGAGTGATTTACGCTCATCCTCATAGTTAGAGCCGACGTGTGACAATGAAACTGTCACATGCCGGCTCTATTGATTGGGAAGTGAGCGAACACATACCGTCGCTTGCTCACTTCCTGATCATGTTCTAGCCATCTTTTATAGTGAGAGAACCCTAAGGAATCCCCCTCAACAGAAGAACAAAACTATGTATACAGTATGATACTCCTACTTTGTCTTTACATGTAATCATGTAAAGGTGAGGAAAAAGCTTTACAGTATACAACTTAACTTGTAGCTTGGCCTGAACAGAGTACTAGTAATCATGGCAGGTTTAAATGTAGCTTGTTTAAAATTTAGACCTTTTCTAACACTAATTTTATCCCTGTGGAGGTCATTTCCTGAACACTTAGTAACCTGTAAGTGACCTTGTCCCAACCTTTCCCTGCATAGTCTAGCCATCTTAGGAATGCCTAGTGCTCCCCTGGGTAGAGGCCATCCTGTCTAATGCTATCCATGATGTCTATCCATATTCCACTACCTCCCATCACTTACTACAATGACTTTTCATCTCAATTAAATCCTTGACAACTTCTCTGAAGGGATAACATGCAAGTGGTACAAAACTTGGGTTAATGCTGGAATGTGGTGGGTGGGATAGTCATTAATTTGCAGAAGCAAGCTTCCTAATGCAGTCCTTTGTCATACAACTGATGGACATCAGAAAACAATAGACCCCTAAGGCAGGACTTTCATTGCATGTCAATAGGTGTACAAATGACTCCAGGTGTGGAGCAACATGAAGTGCCTGGACAGTTCACATGGGATTTCTAAAGATTTAATGCTGACTTCCTAAATGTGTGGAATAGGGAGAAAGTCACATGCAAATACCCAAAAGATTTGCAAACTAACCCCTATATCCTTTCCGAATGCTCCCATATAATTTAGGAAGTTACTTCAATTTGCAACATCTTGATCTTAGACATAGTATACATTTTTACTTATAGAAAGATTGATTGTAGTAGATCAGGTGATTATGTGCTCTAGCTATCTTTTATTGCTGTAATTACGAGATGGATGATGTTAAAAAAAAACAGGTTGCTAGGCTACAGGGGTGATTTTCAGTTGCAGTGCAACTCATCTGTGATCATTTAATGTAAACCAATTGAGCATAATGAATAAAGTAACAAAGCAGTAAGAAGTTGTGATTAACTGGGCATATTGGTAGCAATGCACTCTTGAGAAGTTAATTGATGATGGATAGGCAAAAAAGAAATCAGGAGGCTTAGTGGGAGTTTTTTCTCTTTCTGCACACAGATCAGAAATTGTTCGGTTTCAGCATGTATTTTTAAGTGATGAGAGGAGCTTCCGTTATTTAGTGTTCAGTTGGGGTTCATTAAAAAGCTACCCAGCTTACATTATTCATTTAAAAAATGGCATGGCATGAGGAAAATCATGATGATGTCATTACATAAGATGACTTCACTGACTCCAGGTAAATTTAGTTCCTGGCTAAATCCATAGTTAGTGGAACAGTGCTAATCTGTAAATTGATTATTGCTTAGATTAGGTTGGTATTGAATACCTTAGTTTAGGTTTGGAATGTCTAGATCTGTCAGATTAGCCACATCGCCCTAAATGCAGAAGCCAGACTCTCCGGCAGATCCTAGAAGTATGAGTGTATAACAACATAAGCTTTGCTTAAATGCAGGCCTTCTTTTTACCTTTGGTACTAAACTGGCTACTAAGCACATTACAAAATCAATCTTTAATTGTCCATTGCCCCAATAAATAGTAGTGGCAGCATTTTGAAAAAGGCCAT
The DNA here is from genome assembly GCF_000935625.1 of Nanorana parkeri. Classification (NCBI taxonomy): domain Eukaryota; kingdom Metazoa; phylum Chordata; class Amphibia; order Anura; family Dicroglossidae; genus Nanorana; species Nanorana parkeri. The sequence goes on from NW_017306303.1 coordinate 1,340,570, forward strand.
AATTAATGCACATTTATAACTATAGCTGATCCTGTATGACGTGAAAAAAAATTAGTAGCAAATTAGATTTATATGACTTGCCATTGTGACTCAATGGGGTTGATTTACTAACCTCACAAACACGCCACAAACACGCCATGCAAAAACACGCCGATTGCGCGCGCGCGTGCGCGTATACGTTTGGCGCGGAAGCGTATGCAGGTTATAAAGATGCTTGATAAATACTACCAACGCGCGCGCATGGCGTGTTAAAATGCCGAGGATTAGAGGACCTGCCACACAACACCTATTTCCCGGGTCAAATCCTGCATCAAGTGAGTGGAATTAATCCACATACAGCAATGCAAGCATCCTGGCCAAAATCAGAAAACTGATAAATCTACAGACACAAAAATATAACAACAACATTACATATATGGCAATGACACAAATGGAAATGTGTACATCATTTCTATGCTGTTGTGAATGGCTTCCAAATGGTACATATGCACCTGCGAAAAAACACGCGCGCAAGTAAATACATAAAAAACGCGCCATGCCTGCGTGAAACCGCGCCACGATGTACGTGTTCGCTGGGTAAATGCATTTCTGCGGGTTAAAACGCGCACGCAGCCTGCGCGTGTGCGTGTTGGGCTTCGTAAATCAGCCCCAATGATTCATTGTTTAACTTTTCTGGTTTTACTTTCATCTTTATGTTCTTAATAACATTGTCCCTGGTACTCTACTCTTATATAGCACCCATGATTTTCCCATGAGGTGTGACTCATTTGAGCATCTGAGCAATGAAAAGCATTCTTCAAGAATAGAAGGGTTTGCTATCACTCTCAGAAATGTTGAAGCTTGTTGGAAAATCAGTGAGCTTCTTTGCTGAATTAAAACATTACGGCAGGTCTAGCTGTACATGTAATATAACAGGGGGTGGGGGGTATTGGTGACCTTCTTGGCCGAACCTAGTGATAAGGCAGGGTATTTGTCATGTCCATGATAAGGGGGGTATTTACTATGTTAACCACTACGCAACCAAATGATCTCCTGATTGTTACAAGCAAAACTGTGTCCTGTCAAATTTCCAGGTATGACACTAAGTCACCATGAACACGACCTGTGTAAATAATTCTTTATCATAGTCAAAAAATAGGACATGCCCACTTTTAAAGGTGTGTTTTTCTCTAAATTCATAATTAGGAGAAAGCATGGTAAGGAATACCTTGGATGACGGCAACAACATACTGTATGTCCCTGATACTAATGACACAGACCTAATGGAATACTCTGACAAAAGAACTACCCAAAAGTACCCATTTTAGGCAGAACACAATACATAATTTAGCATGTCAAAATTATATTTCTCTCTTTAGCTCCTCCCTTTGTTGAAATGTGCCCATCAGTTGTCTCCCTCTTCAGTATGGCAGATGAGCAGATTGGAGCTATTGAGATATGCTTCGTATTAACAGAGTAGTTACCTTATAATCCTCCAATGTTCTGCTTAGGACTATACAGTAACCTTGGCAAAAAAAAATAATAATACAACAGCCCATGTTTCTGTACATGTCCAAGGGTTATTAAACCCAATTAAACATTCACTATTATTACTATTACCAATGCCTAATGCAAAGTACTCTATTAGAGACCATTATAAAATGATACAGGTTGCCGATATTGTTGGTTCAGTATTACATTAGAACTTATGGAATCTAAACACCCTACAGCCTTAAATCAGCCCATTTGACAAATGCTCACATTTCTAGACTACCAGGCCAGTCCTAGAATACCCCATATCCTAAAATGAATTAATGTTTTGTGTAGAATTAGTTTAGTCTTTTTTCTCATTTTATGTGACACTGGAAAAAAATTAGAAACAAAGTGAATGAAAACAAAATAAATATATATCAATTTTTTTTTACTTGTATGATATCTTTAATTGATGTCATGTACAGATCAATGGTCACACCTTGGAACTACATATGAATGAAATAGTAAATACATTGTTACATTGTATTTATTAAATTATACTTTCAGACTATCTGATTGAGTGGCTGAATTTTGACAGCTGCTGCTGTGTAATACAAAGCAATTCCAGGCCGTCATTTTGACAGCCGGTAGTTGACGGTAATAGCAGCAGTTCAGGAGAGCAAGATTTTTAGAATATATCTCTCACGTTCAAAATCCTCCAGTGGTTAAAGTATATTTAAAGTCAAAACACATTTTCTTTTGTTTTGGATAAAGCAGGGAATGGTTAAATCCCCTGTCAGTGTTGCTGCCTTTGTCCCTTTGGGGGGATTTCCCTTTACTTCTTGTCCTAAAGATACAACAGGAGGTGAGTAGAAATCTACCCACTGTGAGTGAAAATTCCTTTTAAGACAGCTGTCGCTATAACAGGTGTCCCCACTGGAAGATTTCTTCTCAGATCCTGTAAAACGGCGGATTTCCCATCACTTTCTGTTGCAGTGCAAATGGACATCCAGACAAAAGGGGGCAATCTACCAAATAGGGATCAGGCAGCAACCCCTGACAGGGACTTGACCCCTTTTCCACTCCACTTAGATGAAAAAAAATGTATTGTTTCATTACTGTTACATACATAATTACTGTATACTTTACATTTATGTATTCATTCAGCTTGTTCCAATCTGTGTAGTCATAAAGTCATGGAAATGTTCCATGTTTCTCTATTTACATAGTAATTGTATTGATAATTTAAAATAAATGCTTTGCAAGCTCTCCCTTGGCAGTCTCTGGCTCAGAGCTTAAACTGCTATACTTACATGTCTGTATAATATATCACTGATAGGTGGCTTTCTCCAACAAATGCTATGGGTACATTTCTAAGTCCAGACAGGGTTTAAAAATATGAAATGACATTGGTTGTGGTGTAACAGAGCTCAGAATCTACCACTTCACAAGCGAATGGTCTAACCACAAGGCCACCAAGCCTTCTCCTTTAAAGCTGCTGCCATTTTCCTCCTAGAAGTAATTCTAAGGCAGCCGCGTGCACTCGGCGTGACGCGCTTTGTGTTTGTTTATGCTTGGAATTTAGGCATATTTCCTGCAATGTTAAAAAATAAAGGTTCGGCTTTAACCCTGTGCTGTTGTGTAGAGAAGAATTATTTAAAGCTGAACAACACATCAAATCAGGGAAAAGCAAAATGTTCAGCAAAATGTGATAATCATACAACGTAGGAGCATACAGATGTGTGGCTGTAATGTGCAACCAATTACCAAAAAGTTTTTCTCTCTCTAGTACAAATGAGCAAGCTAATAAAAGCATGATTCTGACCAATAGCAGTAGCTTCATGCAGAGTCCAAGTTAAGTCCAATTCAGTTAGGAAAATGAAGGAAACTATACTTGAGTCTAAAGCTTTTCTGTCCAATATTAACTATGTGTACAATTGCTTAATACTGAGTGAATAGGTATTTGCTTATGACTGTTATACAACATCATTTGTGTTTGTGAACTGTGCGGTCTGATAGCTGTTACAGAGAATGCAACAATGGACACTCCTAAATGCTGTTACAATCTCACTTGAGTGGCAGCAAGTGCTTTGTGTCACATATATTATATTATGTATTTTTAAAAGCCAAACTAAAATTTTACTATTTTACTAAAATGTATCAACCACGTGTTGATCTTACAGGGTCCCCCTAATGCACAGCTTCTGTGTCATCAACAAACAAAAGCAGGAATGATTAGTGATCAGTAGTAGATGAAGTGTCAGCTCTCTGGTTTAGATCAATGCTTTTATCTACTGTTTCCTGTTCAAGTATTTACATACAGCATACTATAAGTGTTTTACAAATACACTCCACATAAATGTTGACAGAACAAACAGCATTGTCAAGGAACCTGCTGTTATTTGCTTTATTTTTCAATAGATAAATACCTCCTTGTGGTAGTATAAATATGTGTGGATTTTAACTTATAGTATGTGCTGTCCACATTTGACAGTTCTCTGAAAATACATGACTGCAAGTTATAAGTGAACTAATCTGACACGTCAATCAACATAAAAAAAAAATCAACATAGGGAACAACACAGGGAATCAAGAGAGGAGTCTAACCAATTACGTTGTGTACAAAATGTCTCCTTTATGGATTAGTCATATATGTGCATATATGGCTGTCCCAATATACATGCATAATTACAAACGCTACATACTAGCAAGACTTTTAAATCACACATGCATGTTTAAAATATTAAAGATTGCAGATTACTTTAAGACATATTCTGTTTGAGCCAAAATATAAGGCTATGAGGGAAGCAGCTATTCCTTTTTTTCAGACTACTGTTATTTTAAGGGCAGTGATTTAATAGTATAGAGCATCAGGGAATGGTTGATTTAATCATGCTTTCTCACATATGTATCTTCTTTGGTGACAGGTTCCCTTTAATGGCTATTTTGAGTGGGTGCACTGGAAGCTCCACACCAAACAAGCTATTGTTGCATGTACTGATGAGTCCTTATAACTCAAAACAGCTGTATGCAAGCTGAATATTTGACTCACTATATTTGGTTATCTGTGTAAACCAATGCTGTATACACTGTTGGCCACAGTGACATTTGCATGTTCACTCTCTGTTCCTTAAACAAGGAATTCATCTTTTATTTTCACTCCGGTAAGAAAGCACAGATATGACTTAAGATTATTAATCCTTGTATTTAATAACTTCAAAATCAATAGAAGAAGTAAATAAGTATATAAGACAGGCATTGCTTATGATCAGGGGGCTTATTTAGCAAGGCTGAAATTGTTGTTTCATTGGACATGTATTGGAAATACTGTTTTCACTGTCTACTAGTCTCTAAGACAGCTCTGGACTCCTTTTCCCTCATTTTCACATATTGTCTCCGGTGAAAATATTCCTGGAAAATGTATTTTGCAGATAGTTATGCCAATTTATAAACCCTTCTTACTATTTTATACATAAAACAAAACTTACAATACATCACACGTACCACAAAGGGCAAGAGAAAAGAGAACTTTCCTCATTCACCTAATCATGTCTTTTTTATTACACCAGTTTATCACCTTTTTCACTTCAGTTTGACAGCTCAACTTTTACTGCGGTACTTTAATAATTTGGAATAAAATGTAGCAACAAAATAGTGTGATGCTGGGTGAAAAGGAAATCTTCACAGATAGGCCCTCAAATGTTGTGTCACACTGTTTTAAATTAAAGGCACATTGAAAATTACAAACACATTTCCTTTTTAAGGGTGTACCTTTATTGCTGAAACTCCCAAGCTCCATGAAATTGAAAATGCTCTGGTGTTTTCACATAGCTAATTGGATATGAACTATGTCAACTTTGCAGTATGTGCAAGACCTTGAAATCATATATTTTAAGCAGTTGCCAATAATAGATGAGTTTTAATGTCATGAACTTAGTACTAATTAGAAAACTACAATGCTATAGCATACGAAGAACTGTAAATGGGCCACACATGGGGAGCTCTGTGGCCACATAAAAAAAACAAACCTTGGATTATGGACTTAATATGGTCATGGAACATCCCTACAACTATCAATATCCTTCTATAATTGTCGGCTGTATTATGCTACTTCCAATGTTGTCAAAAGGTAGACATGAAATTGTAGGGAAATGTAAAATTATAATAAGCTGGTAATAGAGGCCTTCTAATTTCCACCCTATGATACTTATAGACTTATTAATCTATTTATCTCTTATTGGCAAGCATAATCTTTTATTGTATGCAGGTATACTCTAGCGACAATACATGACACCACAAGCTATTTGAACCGATTGCAGGTATTTTAAGCCAGAAACCAGTTCACTAGCATGTTGCTTTAAAGTATCTATCATATTAGCTCAACATGTAACTGTTACAACCTCACAGTTAATAAATGTCATTTGACTTCATACTTTATTTTACTAATGCAGTTGGTCTATTTATTCAGTGCCTGCTTTGTTTATTCCCATTTCCGAACTGTAAACACAAGGAAACAGCACTGCAGTGGGGGTAGCATGCTTATCAAAGCAAATAGCTCTATAAAAGGAAATCGTAAGAGAAGAGAAAGCAAAAAAGAATCTTAAATAAAGGGTGAAGACTGTGTTATCCTACCACACTGGGAATACAAGTATATTTGCTTTATTGGCTCGCTGATTAAAATCATGGCTTTTCAGCACTGGGATCCTGGGTTTGAATTCTTCCAGGGACACTATTTTCATACAGTGGGAATGTTCACTCTCTGTTGAATTCTTCCAGTACTCTAATGTCCTGCTACTATCCAAAAATATAGTGGTAGGTTACCTAATCCTAGTGTATATGGGTGTATAACTCATTAGACTGTAAGCTTCTTTGGAGGCAGGAACTAATAAGAAGGAGCCTATGTTCATTGTAAACTGATGAAAAACTTGCCTGTGTTATATAATTGAGAACATCAAAATATCCAAATGATCCTTTGTTGCATTAACAATGTGATTTCATTTCAGGCAAAAAAAAAAACACACGTTCAGAGATCTGCATTTGTTTTTTATTGTACTTATATAATAAGTAGGTAATACCCTTCAAATCCTGAATTTTCTATAATTAATTGTTTATATGTTGGAGCTATCTCATTAGACTAATAGAAATATACTTTCAAATAGTAGCACATACCCTACCCATTGCAGCATCAAACTACCAACTATTAGCAGAAGAAAAAAATATTCAGGAAAAACAACTGAAAACCAAAATGTATTTTTTATTGGTTCTAATTAGTTGAACAATGATGTAATCGGTATTACTACATGCCGATCATAGGTCAGACCTCTTAAACAACTTCAGCCTTTAGTAAGGACTTAGTAGCTTGTTAGGAGAGCCATCATAGAGACAATTGTTTAATGCAGAACTTGTGAATTCTACTTGTTTTATAAAAGTGCACCCTTTTCACTCTTTTCCTTCACTGTCTATTCAATATGGCACCTTGGGCCTGTTTTAAAAAGGGGCTTTGTAAGTCAGCAAAAACAGCTGAAAAACAGAAAAGTGGAGAGCCTAGAAGGCTGTAGTATCACTATAAATCTGAATGATAGACTGATAAAGAGGCTGGCCAAGTGGTCCTTATCCTCTTCCAACATCTCGCATAATAGTGACGCACTTAGGAGGGAAAGCATATTAAACATCTCTTGTTTACCAGTCACTGAACCCTCTCACTGCTGATTCCCTTAACTTCGGAAGGCATTTTTCTGCATTAAATAACACAGAACCAAAACAACGTTAAGATCAAATTCCAACTAGCAATAAAAGCAATGCACAGCACCAAAGCAAATTCCCAATATTATTTTTCTAATGAAGATCAATAAACTCAACATTATGGATTTAGAATAAAACCAGTGTTTTATTTGACATACGTATGTATCCTTTGCAAACACTTTCCACTGTAAGTGGATGTCATAGCCTTCAAACTATGGAAGTTGAGGAATTTTTGGGGGCCTCAGTTACTTTTGGAAGACTGTAGATTATTGACCATATGCACGATTCATTCTGACAGCTTTGCTAAGCAGGCCAGAGGATTATATAATTATGCCTGTAATAATACACAGCAGACCCCCCTGCAAGACAACAGGTGAAGTTTTACCATCTCTGGGACTGACTATGCAAAACTCAATTGCTAGAACTGAGAAGATATACTGTCACTGTAAGATTAGTATAGCTGTTGGTCTGCCTAACAGTTTATACTACAGATGAGTTTAATAAACTTTGAAATCAAAAGAGGTGGCACCTATACATTTTACTCAAGTCCAGTTAATCTGTGTTTAATTCAGACTCGAAATCATGTTAAAGTGAAACCTCTATTTCTTTAAATTCACATTCAATTCACACTTTTTCACCTCTATTTCTCTACATTTACTGTGGATTACTTCCGTCAGGTGAGTACAGGTTTCCTAGTCTAGTAAAAATGCTTTTTGATTTATCATCCCATGTTATAAAAATGCATTGAACACTATAGAAAGCATGTATCTAAAGACAGACCATGAAACCATATGTATATAATCACAATATGGGGTCTATTTGCAACTCAGGATTCACACATTTCTCAATAGAACCCAATTCTAAAAATGCGTGAAAGTTGTGAAAATCTTGTGTGAAAAATGTAAAACTAGACCACGTAAATACTATATAGATGATACTGATGGATGGACTAATTTTTGCAAAATATCCAACAATTTCACATTTGGATATTTCATCTACAAACAAGTGATAAAAACACAGACGTGACAAAAATTAAAATGAGATCATTGTAAAATTATCCAACTTGCTGAAACAATTCTGTCCTTCCAGAATAAAGGTATCGTGAAAACATATGAGAATAATTGCTGCGATTAAGCAAAACTCAGATTTATAAAAACTAGAATAAAGAAAACTCTAAGAAAACTAGTGCTGTTACCACCAGCGACCAACCAGATTTCCTTATCCATCTTCCTAAAATATTAAAGATGAAGTCCAGTTGGTTGGTGTGATCAACCTCTCCGCTCTTGCTGCAGTTTTCTTTTCTCCAGTTTTTGTAATTAGGCCCCATTGCCTCTGTAGCTATTAGCGAACATTACAACGGACAGTCCTCAGATCTCTTGTCGTAATCATCTAAAGATGTGCAAAGGATATAGCCGGCTTAACATCTTCGCCACACTGATTATGTTTTACATTCCCTGTTACATTATGCAGTCATTACCTTTATCTCTAGAACCTCTGTTGCTAGCTATGCTGGTGGCACACAAGCAGACTTTATTAATGCTAATCACATTTAGCACTGTGCAAACAACTTGACTTCACCAAGATAAAGTGTACACCCACGTGCGAATGTGTGTGTGTTCTTCTTCCTGACAAGCAGTATGACTTCATAATTAAACACATAGAACCTCATTGTTCACAACAAACAAAGTTTGAACACCTCAACAAGTAACATATCTTACTGACTCAAAAAAAGTCCTGTCTTAGCATCTTGCAAAACAAAAACACAACTCACGTGAGAATCAATCCCTCTTCCATGTCCTTTACAATGATTGCCAGGTTATCTTACCTTGAGAAGTAGAGTGGCTTCTAAGTTTTCACTCCAGTGTCACTCTGCTTGTCCTCCTAATCACATTAGGTCCAATGATCCTTAAAAATCCACTTTTTGTGCAAGTTTAAATGAATGAAACATCCAGCGTGAGCATGGAGAGAAAATTTCAAAAACTATAAAAAAAAATAAAAATGAACTTTTACTTCTGGGCTTTGTTTGTTACCTCGATGTTAACCCTTTCAGATGTAGAGAGTTTTCAGCAGAGTTTGTGCTTGTTTTGTCCTCTGGCTGTAGTTATAAATATTTCATTCTCACAGGAGGACCACCCTGAAGCAGGAGAGGAGTGAGCTGATCTCTCTGAATTCTGCCTCCTCTTTGGACTCTGGAATTACAGCAGTAACTTTTCCTGGACTTTCACGCTACAGTTGTCTCTTAGCAGTGAAAACTTGTTGCAATTCCGCTGCTTTTGGTGTCTTTTGCTCTGATTTTTGGGAATACGTTACAGGCTGAGCAGTCAGACTAGGCACTGTGTGTGGTTGGGATGGGGAGACCCAGAGGATTCTCAGTTCTCAGCATGCTGTCTGTGGTTACTTGGGCTGGAAAGAAGATGTGGAGTGGATAGTATGTGGGATGCGGATTGGAATGCACCAAAGTGAGGGGGAGGAGGAAGCACATTCATTGAGCCACATTCCAATGGGAGAAGCACAGAGAAAAGGCAAGGCACAGGAGCATTAAGACTGCATACATGATAGCATTCACATTCATCTTTGCTGACATGTCATTTTTCTCTGACTAGGGAAAATCCACTAACATGCTTTTTATTAGTCCAACAGTTGTTTTTGTAATATTCTCTGTGTGTCACAATCACGCCCTGACTAGAATATAAACACACATGAATTAGACTTCACATTATTATTATTATTACTACTAATATTTTGTATGTAAATATTTTTCTTTGGATAGGGAAAAATCCACTAACAAATTTTTGTTACAATAGTTATACTAAAGTTTGTTGTTTCACAATTACACCAGCACCAAAATATTAAAATACATTCATTACACTTCACACTATTAGTATTATTTTTGTTATGATGATGATAATAATAATTTTTGTCTAATTTTTTTGGCCTGCAAAAATCCACTAAAACATTTTTTTTAAGTGAAGAATACTAGAATATTTATTGTAAAATGATCTATTTGTCACAATTACACAATCACTAGAATATGTATTCATCACACTTTAAAAAATGCAATAATAATAATAATGTAAAGTGACATTAAAGTCCTTGCTGGCACTTCCTGTCCCACGGTGTCTGCATGCGGGTGCACGTGTCCATATACTTACCTTGTGTCTCTCCTCGTCTCCTGGCTGAAAGTGGGAACTGCGCATGTGCCCGCCCCATGATGCTTTGCGGCCGCCCGAGAATTTTCACATTTTTGGATGGTAGCGCGCGGGGAAGACACAGGTAAGTATTAACCTCTTTTAAAGTGTTTTTTTTTGTTTGTTTTTTACACTTTTTGCATATATCTACTGCTTGCTAGCAGTAGATATATGCAAAAAAAAAACTGGAGAGTTTAATAACCCTTTCACTTCACAAAGTAGACAGCCTCCACACACCTTCAGTAAAATAAGCTTTATTAATAACATTTTGTTTAGATTCCGGTGATTGTATTTGATGAATGAATGCTACAGTAACTTTTGAAACAGTACTTCAGGGCCCATTCACACTATAGCATTGTGCTATGCACAGGTTACCGTGACTGCCAGACTCTGCCCCAGAGTGGCCATCATTGGATCAGACAGTGTGCAGGGATTCTATGAGAGAGATATCCCAGAGTTTGGGAACATTGCCACCGGATTCTAACTGGTGACATGTTCTCGTTTTACATGGTGTTTGTAAGTAGCATTTTAAATAAAGGATTTGTGCGTTCATAACAGAGTGCGCTATGATCTGTCATTAATCTTTTACATGAGCATATTACCCACAGTGGAATCCTGATTGGAGTAACATTATACATCCAGCGGTATAATCCCCGCTGGCCTTGAAGCATTTTGGAGAGTGAGCGGTGAGAAGCATTTTGGAGAGTGAGCCTGTATGGAGGAAGGTGGAAGGAATGTTGGACACTTGGGATCTTATAGAAGATATACGTAGCAGGGATGGTGCAAACCCCGCTTGTTGATTGGACTTTTTTTTAACACATTGTTGTGTGCATGGACCTATAAATCTCATGTGTGGGATTATATCACATTTATTAAAGCTTTACGGAATGATTTTTGGATAGATTTAAACAATTAATTTCCACTTTGGCTATTTTTGCACAATTTTATTTAGTTGTAATAAATGATGAAATTATCATTGTTTGTAAACATTTATATGTGATGTATCGGTGGTGTATACACTATCGATAGATTTTTGTTTGATAAACCTTTGACTTGTTTTGGGGTGTGGCACCACCTCCTCATGTATCACTTCCCCCTCCCTCTTAGATTGTAAGCCCTCAAGGGCAGGGCCCTCCTTACCATCTTGTCTTGTATTGTATTGTGATTGTAATGTCTTCCTTATGCTATTCCTTATATTGTAAAGTCCTGCACAAACTGTTGGCGCTATATAAACCCTGTATAATAATAATAGTAATTATTATTATCATTATTATTTGGGCACAGTGTTAACACACATGGGGGTCTATTCACAAAGCTGCCGAAGGATCTGGCTGTAGCTTCGGCCGATCCTTCGGCTGGCTTCGGCCCAGTCGGCAGCTTCGTGAATAGACCCCATGGTGTTTGCTATTGCTTCCTGGGGTAGCCCTAAAAAGCCTTTTTCTTGCTCTGCGTTGGACCATGGGTAGGTCATGGAGTGTGAATCCTAATCGATTATGAATCCTATTGCTCTTTCCACTCGGATATTACATAAATACCTGTTCCATTTTAATTTTCTTTAATTAATGGACATTGTTGTTCCTGGCTCTGGTTCTTGGGTTGTTTGCCAGTACGTTTTAATTCTTCTTAAATTTGCTTTCTGTAGTTGATTTATATTGAGACTGGTACAGCAATACCGACCATCAGGGATCTGGTGAGTGCATTCCCTATAGGGGACCTGCCTGCTTTTTTTTTTTTTTTCTATCGTTTTTTCGTTGGACACTTTATAATATTGGACATTTCTTTTGATTTTGATTTTGATTCTCATTCTTCTGGGCTTTTTTTTTTTTTTTGTTTTGAAGATCGGAGAGCTTTAAGAACTTTGGGTGCATTTTTTATATTATAAGTGCATACTTCTACTTATTTTCAAAAGAAAACAACACAGACTGTTTTATATTGTGATATATTTATTTTTCACATATATGACACATGTTTATTTATTTATTTAATATTGTTTTCACAATAATATTTTTTTCACATATATGACACATGTTCTTTGAAGATTTTTGTTTATTTATTTAATAAGGTTCATGTATGACATGCCTTTTATGACACCTGCTGACACATTTTATAACGTACTATAAGTTTTTACACAAATATTTATTATATATATACACTGTTTCACGATTGCTTGACACGGAGGTGACACCATATGATCCCTACCGTTATCTAATTTCCTGAAGGGCATTTAGCGCTGTACACTTCATTACACCATTATTCTGTAGGCTTTTAGCCTGAGTTCAGCAGCTTTTTTCCTTTTTGGTTTTAGAAATTTTAGCTCCGGGGTCATATTAATATCTATTTTAAATTTTAATCCATCTTAATTTAGTTTTACTATTTCCGTTAGCGCAAGTTAGTTTGGTTCACTGGTACAGCAATAAAACAGCAAAAAGTTTCCCAGCACACTCACCAGCCAGCATGCAAAAAAACTTGTCTGACCGCTAAGGTTAAAGACAGAGGTTTAGATACACGTCTTCTGCAGAATATGTGAAAGCTGCACCGCTTTGCCAAGGCACCTCTATGTAGCGCGGTCCTAACTCTAACCTATGAGACACTCCATCTTGGAGCACATGTAGCAAAAGATAAAATTGGGTGCATGTTTGCCAGGAGGCAGCCTAACCCCCTTTAAAGGCACAGGGACACACAAGGTACAGCAATAAGTCACATTCAACTGCACTTGTTCAGAAATGTTGAAGGCGTTTTACTTATCCAAGTGGCTTCCTCAGCAGTAATAAGTGATCTCAGCATATATATCCAAATGGGCAATAATGATGAATGTGGACCAAATTAAAAATGTTTCTCAGAAGCAGTGAATCTTGCTCTTGTATGGAAATAGGGCTTTCAGGCTGAACTCTCAGTAACCCATAAATACTTTGACACATGAGCCATTCTGGCAAAGGGCAGGATTGACATATTAAAAGCCCAGGACTGAGCCATAGCTTCTAGTGGGCGTATTCAGTAAAGTAGTACAAAAGCCAAAAATTAGGTGCAAAGCACAGTAATCCATGAGCAACCAATTAGAGTAATGTTCAGAATAGTCGGAATAAACAAAAATGTGGCTTGAATATCTCTCTTTGCAGCTCAATTAAGCCAGTCATGTTATTCTCTTACAGAAAAACACAAAATCATTTTTTGTCATATTGGATAAATATTCGTATTGTAGGCCCAACATTAAAGAGGAATGCCAGCATTTTCAAAAGTTAACCCTTGCAGTGGGGCTACCCCTGCACTGCAAGGGCTAACTGCTCATTTTGTCTAAGGGCAGATAAAGAAAAAAATACTTACCTGATCCTTGATCCTGTGTGGCTCCTAGACCTGTCCCCGCAGCCTCTTCTACCCCGTGCTCTGATGGTCTAAGTCCTGCTCACGTCATCAAGTCTCTGCTAGGTCCATTCACTTGCATTAGACGTGAGGATGCCGAGGGACACACCACAGCTGTAGCGGAGGAGGAGAGCGGTCACCGCTGCAGGATTGAGAATGTATGTATCTCATTCATTCTGTTCTCTAGACCAAAAACAGCAGTTAACCCTTGCAGTGCAGGGGTAGCAGGGTTAACTTTTCATATCCTGGAGATCTGCTTTAATGTTGTGTTAAAGCAATTTTACCAGTCTTGGTAGGATAGATAAATAGCAGAAGGGGTCAAATGTACCTACAGATATAGTGCAGCTGCTGTGGGGTCCTGCAGGCAGGGGGCAGACTCCATGTCTGAAAAGGGAATGTAAAAATGATGACTCAGGGGTTCAGAAGTGCAGACATTACTGAGCATAGATCTGTGAAACAAGAAGCTCCCATATATAACAGAGGCCCATCGCAGCAGCAAATCTTTAGGAGGAAGCGGAATCTCCTTGCTTGCAAATGTGGACCATAAAGGTATGAATATTTCAGATTGCCTGGATACAGCTCGCAATTTGTTGCTCATTCAGGCCACCATAGGGTTGCCACCTTTTCTTCAAGCCAAACCTGAACACTGTAGCGCCTCGCGGCAATTTTTATGTAAAGTATACACTATGCATGTATTTTGTAAATAAATAACATTGGAGTTAATCACAACTTGGCCGTGTACCACAGGCCCCCAGATATATATTCTGTACATAAAAAATGCCCTCATAAGACGTCAGTGTGCCACAGGTCCCCAGATATATATTCTGTACATAAACAATGCCCTCATAAGAAGTCAGTGTGCCACAGGTCCCCAGATATATATTCTGTACATAAACAATGCCCCCTTAAGACGTCAGTGTGCCGCAGGTCCCCAGATATATATTCTGTACATAAACAATGCCCCCTTAAGACGTCAGTGTGCCACAGGTCACCAGATATATATTCTGTACATAAACAATGCCCCCATAAGACGTCAGTGTGCCACAGGTCACCAGATATATATTCTGTATATAAACAATGCCCCCATAAGACGTCAGTATGTCACAGGTCCCCAGATATATATTCTGTACATAAACAATGCCCTCATAAGACGTCAGTGTGCCACAGGTCCCCAGAAATATACTATATAAAGCACTATCCATATACCTTGCCGCACTCCTTACCCGATATCCCAAAAGTAAGGGCTACTCATAATGACTGCGGATGCCACCGCTCACAACAGAACTCCAATACAGATGTCACCAGCACCAAGATTCCATGTTAGTGCAAATTAGGGATGCACCGAAATGGGAATTTCAAAAACGAAAGCGAAATAAAAAAAATGTCAGACCGAAACCGAAAATGTTTTGTATTTTAACTTTTTCAAAAATTTTTAAATATTTTATTTTTATTTATTTTTGATAAACTTTTACATTTTACGGATGTAGATCACTCCCATTCATTCATAATTGAGGATATGGGGGTCTATTCACGAAGCTGCCGAAGGATCCGACCGTAGCTTCGGCCGATCCTTCGGCTAGCTTCGGCCCCAGGACCCCTTCGGTTCAGGCCGACCTGAAGCCATGTGAAGCAAGCCGATGTATGGCTGATAACAGTGTTCGGCTCACTTCACTTCAGGTCGACCATTCACTCGGCTGCCTACGGCAGCTTAGTGAATAGCCCCCATAGTAACCATACTCTGTCCTCAATTATGTACAAACACTCAGCAATCACTGATCACCGACTGCTTGTACCCGCGCTCCATCCTGACAGCTGTCACAGCGCTGGCTGTCTCCGCCCCCACACCGCTCTCCTCTGATCTGTGACAGGAGGCTGAGCGCTGCAGGGAGGAGAGACGCAGGACACTCATCGTGCTCTCCTCCCGCAGCGCTCGGCCTGCTGTCACACTTTCTCTCCTCCTGCTTTGACACAGAACAGTGCCCAGCTGGGAGGAAAGAAAGCAGGTATGCGCCGGTGTATCGGCAGAAAAATTGCACTTTCAGCATTTAGCCAAAAGTGCAATTTGCGGCCGATATGTTTAGTCGGCCGATATATCGGTGTATGCCTAACCGATACCATTTTTTTGGTATAGCGTAGGAGTACTGGTATTTTTTTTTGGTACTCGCCGATACCGAGTACGGATACTGGTGCCTTGTGCCCCAATTATCAGGAAGGCGGGCGGCGGATCATGACCCGTCACCTGGCTTCCTGATTTCCTGTGAAGCCTGTGTTCAAGTGAAAGAACACCGGCTTCAGAGGCTACCTAGCTTCCTGACCAATCAAGAAGAGGAGCGGCGAGTCATGATTTCAACCTGCTTCCTGATTCGCTAGGAAGCCAGCTTCACTTTTTTCTAGGTAGCGTGGCTTCTTGACCAATCAGGAGGCCGGGACGCAAGTCATGATGTACTGACATGCTTCCTGATTGGTTAGGAAGCCAGGCTGCCTACCAACAAGTGAAGCTGGCTTCCTAGCCAATCAGGAAGCCAGGCGGCATGTCGCGACTCACCTCCCGGCTTCCTGATGGCTAGGAAGTCGGCTGTATGGTCCCTTGGCACTGCCGGTCAGAGTGAAAACTACCTCTGACCGGAAGTTCCGGTATCGGGGAAGGTATCGGAGCATTTGGACGAGTACAAGTACTCACCCAAATACTCAGCATCGGCACCGATATTAGTATCGGTACATCTATAATGCAAATCGATTTTATTGATAGTTGTCATTCAAACGGCAAGCGCATTTCTGAGCCTGATGAAGGGGACCCTGCGCGGCCCCAAAAGCGCTTATCGATTGAATGACAATGATCAATAAAATGGATGTTACACTAACATGAAATCTGGAGACCTGTATTGGATGATATGTATTATTGCACATAAAAGATGCCCACACAAAACATGTCACAGGTTACCTATGGCATTTTTTAAAGGGGGCAGGTTTTATGTGCAATACTAACAGGCGCCGCGCCCGCCACCCACCTCCCTTTTCAATTCATATTTTTATTAAAAACTTTAATTAAATGTTCTAAATACCTTTTTTAAAAGTTCAGTGGTCCAGGTGCGGAGAAGGACGGCATCGGTCGCAGACGAAAAGAAGAAGAAACTGCTTCAGAGTCCAATCCATGCGCAGGCTGGCGGAGAATGATTTCTCCCTCGCTCCCTCTCTCTCTGATGTCACTTCCTCTCACTAGCAGAGAACACCCGAGAGAAGGAGGGAGGGACTGTCTGAAGACAGCGCCGCCCGGTGCTCACTCACAGCTCATCGCCTGCCACCCGCCGACGCTCACAGCTCATCGCCTACCGCCAGCTGTCAGGTGAGCAAGTCTGCGGTTTGAATCCTCTGCCTGGGTGTGAGAAGGGCTTGCCCCTGGGCACAGGATTCCAAACCTGGACTGTCCGGGTCAATCCCGTACGGGTGGCAACCCTAGGCCACCAGTGCATTATATGCATAGGGCTGCTCACTGTTAACCACTCTGTTAACCACTAGTGTAAGTAGGGTGTAAACAGAAGTTTAATTTAGGCCACTTACCACTGATGGGGGCACATCAATATTTTGCTACAGGTCCCTGTAATTTATAGATACACTGAAAAAACATTGTTCCCGGCCCTCTCAACTAGTCATAGGACCAGAAGCTTAGGTGTGTGATAAAGCGGACCTTTACACTAGGGTTGCCACCTGTCCGGTTTTGACCCATACAGTCCGGTTTTGGTGTGTTTTGGCACCCGGACACAAGACACTTAGTGCCGACACCGACACTTTAAATTTTCTGGCAGGTGCGGATGCCGAGGTCCTTGTCAACTGCCATCTCGAGCAGCCGCATCGGCCTGAAACCCGGGTCTTCCTCTGAGCTGGGGGCATCATAGCTTAGACAGCACTGGGAGTCGCACAGCCCAACCGAGTGTCGCATAGCCCACCCGAGTGCCACTGTAACACAGCCCACCCGAGAGCCGCCCAGCCGAGTGTCACTATCACACAGCCCACCCGAGAGCCGCATAGCCCACCCAAAGCTCGCACAGCCCACCCGAGTGTCACTGTCGCATAGCCCACTCGAGAGTCGCACAGTCCACCCGAGAGTTGCACAGCCCACCGGAGTGTCACTGTCACACAGCCCACCGGAAAGTCGCACAGCCCACCGGTGAGTCGCACAGCCCACCGGTGAGTCGCACAGCCCATCCGAGTGTAGCTGTCACACAGCCCACTTGAGAGTCGCACAGCCCAGCCGAGTGTCACTGTCGCACAGCCCACCCGAGCGTCGCACAGCCCACCCGAGTGTCACTGTCGCACAGCCCACCCGAGGCTTGCACAGCCCACCCAAAGCTCGCACAGCCGGTCCGAGTGTCGCACAGCCCGCCCGAGTGTCGCACAGGCCCCCCGAGTGTTGCACAGCCCACCCGAGAGTCGCACAGCCCAGCCGAGTGTCACTGTCGCACAGCCCACCCGAGGCTTGCACAGCCCACCCAAAGCTCGCACAGCCGGTCCGAGTGTCGCACAGCCCGCCCGAGTGTCGCACAGGCCCCCCGAGTGTTGCACAGCCCACCCGAGAGTCGCACAGCCCAGCCGAGTGTCACTGTCGCACAGCCCACCCGAGGCTTGCACAGCCCACCCAAAGCTCGCACAGCCGGTCCGAGTGTCGCACAGCCCGCCCGAGTGTCGCACAGGCCCCCCGAGTGTTGCACAGCCCACCCGAGAGTCACACAGCCCGCACAAACTACCAGGCCACCTGAAGACATTACTCTCTCCTTTATATTCTCCCCCTAAAAAATTTTGCGACGCTAGTGGGTTCGGGTTTCACTTGAAGAAAAGGTGGCAACCCTACTTTACACTCAAAACTCAAATGCTAACAATGCATCCCTCTATGTATGATGATTAATAATAACAGACATGTTTAAGATGTAAGGTGTAAGATGCTGTAATTTTGAAATACTTACACTTGCAGAGCATTCACTTCCTGCTTTAACCCCTTCAATAAAAAGTCCCGACATTTTTTAAAAAAAACCTGTTTCCCTATGTTATGTTGTGAAACATTTATTATTGACACCAATACAAATTTTGTATTTTTATTGGTGTCACTGGGATTCATTTCTGAATCCCAGTGACACCAATGATAATGCACACCAATGATGGAGCACCATTCCTCCCACTAACTACTGACACAGGGGCATTTCTAACTACCTCTGATGTAGGGGCATTTATTACTCCCATTGACTATTAATACTTCGGCATTTATTATTCCCCCTGGCCACCAACGCAGGAGCATGTTTTTACTTCCTCTGACCACTGACATGTGGGCATTTATTACTCCTCTGATAATTGACACTGGGGCATTTATTACTCCTCCGGACCACTGATGCAGCGGAATCTGTTGCTCCCACTAACGGATAGTGGGGGTAACAAATTCCCCTGCATTAGTTAGTGACTAACCTCTGACTCCAGAGCATTTTTTTATCACACAGTCCGACCCCCAAACAGTCTAAGGAACCCTGACCTTTATTTGTAAAGGTTTATAGACCCCTGTTGTAACCCCACACCACTCCAAAATTAAAGAAAAAAAGCTTTGACTTTAGATATACATAAATGTAACAGATTTAAAGAAATGTCTGCAAATTTATCCCACTGGATATTGGATCCTGCGGGTGTTACCAGTAAAAGAAAATGTTTTAACCCTTTCGCTGCCAAGGACGTATGGCATACGGACCTACAAAAAAGCAAGCAGTAGATATATGGAAAAACATTTGGAAAAATAAAAAAGTTACAAAAAAGGTAATTACTTACCTTGTCTCCGCCGCTCGCTCCCGTCTGAAGATTCTCGAGCGGTCGTGAAGGATGATGGGGCGGGCGCATGAGCAGTAGGGATCTTCGGTGGGGAGAAAAGGAGAGACACAGTGGAGCTCAATGCATGCAGCCGGCAGAATGCACATCGGACAGATACCGTGGGACAGGAAGAGACAGCAGTCTGCGCTGGATCAGAGACCAGCACCAGTGCTGGAGGGATTGCTGAATATAAGTGGCAGGAAGAAGATGTTCGGATCAAGAGGCATCAAGGTAAGTCCTTAAAGCAGCATTGGAGAGAGGAAAAATGTGTGACTTTAATGTCACATTAAAGATTTAAAGGGTATGTTAACAAAAAACAAAAATGTAAAAAAAACTGCAACTTACCTTGCATGCGGTAACTGCATTTTCTTTATTTTTTTTTAGGCTACAGAAAATACCTGTTGATCTTGTGTAAGGCCACAGCCGGAGGTTTGGGCACTACTGCGCATGCATGGGTACCAGTTTTCCGGGGTGCCGGAAAACATGCGCTAGTGCACATGCGCACACAACGAAACATGGCGCACAGTAAGTGACACGCTGCTCTCTAATAGATGATCCTATTTAAGCCAGCTGGTCCAAGGGGTCAGTGCTGAACGGTCTTTCAGCTTGTGCTTCTGTATTCCTGTGTTCCTGCTAGTTTGTTTGCCTGTTTCCTTGACCCGGATTGCTTGGACTTGGACTGCCTGCCCCTGCCCTCTGCTTGTTCTCTGGATTCTGCCTCGGCCTGCTCCTTTGGTACCGTGCTGACCGTCTGGCTTTGACCCCTGGCTTGTTTGACTTCACTCCAGTTTCAACTTCAAACCACACTGACATCTCAGCTGGACACCAGCCCTGCTCATCCTTCCAGGGACCCAGTTGCCGGACTTCCACCAGGCCTGGTGTCTGAACACTTTGGCACCCGTGCTTCTCTCTGTCTGCTCGCTCCCTGTTCTCACATCAAGGGGTGTGAGACAAGAGCTGCAAGGGAGGTCTCCTCAGCTAATCGGTCCTCCACCAGGTATGTGATATCTTGCCAGAAATGCAGTGTCCTTGTCACTTTCTGTGAGCTGAAAAGAAAGCTCAAAATTTTTATCTTTCTTCTGTAAACTGCTAATCTTATCAGCATCTATGTAATGGAGATGAACAAAGGCAGACATGTTTGATGTCCAGCCTGGGTGACAACCATGGCTACCACCCCCCCCCACACACACACACATACACATGATACAGTGGCAAGATGTACAGGGGCAGGTAGCCTGCTTATCACAAGATCACCAGGTGAAAATAAAGGAAAAAAAGCCTAATGAACCACAACATCTAAGGACTGAAAACCAAAATATATTAATTTTTTTCTTCTAGATACACTATAAACATTTAAAAAATATATATATTCTTTGAGTGCAGGGGATACACAATATTGCAATATATTTTTAGGGGTCTTTTTTTGTAAAGACACTAATATTCCTGGGCGATGCTCATCAGCTTTGACAGGGTGACAGGGTGATTTGCAGGCAAGAGATTGTGTGAGAAAGGGGTAGGGCATTGCCACCCCATAATACAAAGTGCTCTATTTATAAACAATTCACATGAGCCTTTGCACTGCAGATATCTGTGAATGTTTTGGGCGAATAATGCCAAAAACTATCTTTTTTCCCCCAGTTTGAATATAGTGTGTTGTAATAATACATTATGGCCTCTAGGTGGAGCTGAAGAATGTAGAAAATATGTATTTATTACACCATACTACTTTCAAACTGATAAACTGATTAAAAAAAGTATTTTAGTCCAATCTGATTTTATTAAAGATTTCAATACAATACAAAACCTAATGGCAAACAGACATTTCACCATAACAAGGAAAATATAAAGGAGACAAATAAACATACAGAATAGCTGGAATCTTCAGGCAAGCCTGAGAGCAACATCATCAGGGCACACAACATTGACGCGTTGGACATAGGCCGACATTTCTGCGGCCCGAAAAAAAAGTATTTTAGGAACATTACGTTTATTCATAGATATTTGCAGGACAAAGAACAATGTTAATTGTTTATAAATAGCCCCAAAGTGTCCAAACATAGAACTTTATATTATAATCAGTATTACCCGCTTTTAAAGTTTTTATCTTATTTTAGTGGTTGGGTTTACATCTTCTTTAACAAACTATGCTTGAGTACTTTTCTTATGTTCCTTGGCTGTGTACTGTAGATCTGTTTATCCAAAAATTATTTTTCTGCTTGCAAGAACTGATTAATAGCTAGCTCTCGAATTGTCAACAACTGAGCTAATTTTTTTTAATAAGATAGAGTCTTTACCTGTAATTTGTATTTGCATCTTTTGAAGAAAAAAAAAGAAAAGTGCACATTACATCACTCTAAATTACCACACCTCCCTATCCTCATAGATATTAGAAAAGTTAGCTATACACCAGTTAGGACTATTATCCCTAATTAAAATGGTACTGCTGCTAGCCAATTTTACACTGCTGTATCCTCTGCGGTATTGGATTTTTTTTTTTAGAAATAGGTAAATCAAATAATGAAAAATGATAAAGAATTCACAAAACAGGAAGATATTTATCAGCTACCTAAGCACACTCACACTCATTTTTTCCCAATGTAAAAGGTAATTCTGCCACAAGCGTGTGACAGTTTAAGTAAAGTCGCCTGTTGCATTCTCATCAAACTCCTTGTCAGGCAAGGGAGTAATGTCTGCTTTGTAATCAGGAAGGCACTTTGCATTGGCACCCACATTAATCCTGTTTAGATCAGGAGTTTCTTTTGGTTTGACTGTTATATCTTTGTTACAGATGCAGAGCCATAGCAAGATCATTCCATCGGTAAATAGCTCAGTGGCAGCAAAAAAATACTGTCCTGCCTATAATTTAGGAGATTACTTAAAAAACATTTACTTACAGCCTTCACATTCCTGCCTGTCATATTTACTTAAAAAGGGCAGGAATGGCCTTATGAGTAGAAAAAAACAAACAAATATAAACAATTATAATTGAAAAAGATTTAAAAAAATGCTCATTTGTAAACAGTGTAAAAATAAACATAATAAATTAGAAGTGATGTTTGGGAAAATGGCTGGGTATAGACCGGTGTTTGGCTCATCAGCTCAAACCAATCTTGTTTAAAAGACCGTTGGCCTGTCACTTTTTATAAGACATAACTGTGCCACAGATCAGCAGCAAAGCAGATCTGCTACTTGTAGTTCTATTAGCATGTGGTCTCTCCTTCCTTTCTATAGCATGCTCTCTTCTGGGAAGTATAGACATTGCCGAAACTCATCTGCTGGTTTATACAGCACCTACGGAATAGGTCCCTGCGCCAAGCTTTTCCTACCTTTTTGTTTATCTGTCTACTGACTTCAGCTTTCTAAGTACGCTTAATCGACAATCGCCCTTTTGCCTGTCCCTGTTTCTGATATTGCCTGTTGACTGAGTACTACAGGTGAAACTCGAATAATTAGAATATCGTGCAAAAGTTCATTTATATCACTAATGCAACTTAAAAGGTGAAACTAATATATGAGATAGACTCATTACATGCAAAGCAAGATAGTTTAAGCCATGATGTGTCATAATTGTGATGATTATGGCTTACAGCTCATGAAAACCCAAAATCCACAATCTCAGAAAATCAGAATATTACATGCAATCAATAAAACAAGGATTGTACATAGAACAATATCGGACCTCTGAAAAGTATAAGCATGCATATGTACTCAGTACTTGGTTTGGGCCCCTTTTGCAGCAATTACTGCCTCAATACGGCGTGGCATGGAAGCTATCAGCCTGTGGCACTGCTGAGGTGTTATGGATGACCAGGATGCTTCAATAGCAGCCTTCAGCTCTTCTGCATTGTTCGGTCTCATGTCTCTCATCTTTCTCTTGGCAATGCCCCGTAGATTCTCTATGGGGTTCAGGTCAGGCGAGTTTGCTGGCCAATCAAGCACAGTAATCCCATGGTCATTGAACCAGGTTTTGGTGCTTTTGGCAGTGTGGGCAGGTGCCAAGTCCTGCTGTAAAATGAAGTCAGCATCCTATAGAGCCGACTGAGAGACCATTTAAAGGCTCAGGAACCCTTTGCAGGTGTTATGTCTTAATTAGCTGATTAGAGTGGGACACTTTGAGCCTAGAATATTGCACCTTTTCACAATATTCTCATTTTCTGAGATTGTGGATTTGGGGTTTTCATGAGCTGTAAGCCATAATCATCACAATTATGACAAATCACG
>NW_017306303.1:1364773-1367799 GCF_000935625.1 Nanorana parkeri
AGAATATTACATGCAATCAATAAAACAAGGATTGTACATAGAACAATATCGGACCTCTGAAAAGTATAAGCATGCATATGTACTCAGTACTTGGTTTGGGCCCCTTTTGCAGCAATTACTGCCTCAATACGGCGTGGCATGGAAGCTATCAGCCTGTGGCACTGCTGAGGTGTTATGGATGACCAGGATGCTTCAATAGCGGCCTTCAGCTCTTCTGCATTGTTCGGTCTCATGTCTCTCATCTTTCTCTTGGCAATGCCCCGTAGATTCTCTATGGGGTTCAGGTCAGGCGAGTTTGCTGGCCAATCAAGCACAGTAATCCCATGGTCATTGAACCAGGTTTTGGTGCTTTTGGCAGTGTGGGCAGGTGCCAAGTCCTGCTGTAAAATGAAGTCAGCATCCTATAGAGCCGACTGAGAGACCATTTAAAGGCTCAGGAACCCTTTGCAGGTGTTATGTCTTAATTAGCTGATTAGAGTGGGACACTTTGAGCCTAGAATATTGCACCTTTTCACAATATTCTCATTTTCTGAGATTGTGGATTTGGGGTTTTCATGAGCTGTAAGCCATAATCATCACAATGACAAATCACGGCTTGAACTATCTTGCTTTGCATGTAATGAGTCTATCTCATATATTAGTTTAACCTTTTAAGTTGCATTAGTGAAATAAATGAACTTTTGCACAATATTCTAATTATTCGAGTTTCACCTGTATACTCTAGTTTAATTTTTGGTCAGCTGTCATTTGCACAGGTGTTTCTTAGGGCCAAAACCTGGTACAACCACCAGAAAAGTCAATTTCTGTCTCTACTCCCACCTACAAGGTGCTATTACTTGTAGCCATCATCTTTGCCAGTCCATTTTTTTTTGCTCCTGCAAGGCAATGCACTATGGACAGTTTTATTGTATTCGTTTGACTCTTCTATGTTGCTGCTTTGTAGCTTTTTTCACATCAACTGACATTCCAGTCCTTTATTATCTTCCCAGCTGATATTAAATCATACACATTTGGATTTGTATTGGTATTGGTCCACTATACAATATTTTTCAGTTTTAGATAAATACTTTTATTCAATGGCTTCAATAGGACAATCTTTTGAATGATCTACTTAGAACTCTGTTGTATGTGTTGTTATTATTATTTCCTGTTCTCTTTCATTGAGTTACTTGAGTAGGACCTTTGTACACAGACTTATGGACTAAGCAGACATCTGTAAAGTAAACATGTGCTGAAAGAGATATAGAAGATGCCCTACCTAATCCCTGAATCTGATAATGGCAATTGGTTGGTTACTAGTGATGAGCCGAACACCCCCGTGTTCGGTTCTAACTCGAACTTTCGAACATGGAAACAAGCTGATCGAATGGCTTCAGCAAAAGGCCTGAGTGCTCTGATAGGTGGAAAGCATGACCCTGGTAATACCCATCTCCTAAGCCTCATTATCGCTCATTGAGGCTGCCCATAACACTGATGGGACAAGGGGAAGAGGTGAAGCTTGGCTCATGATGCAAAGGGCCTGCCGCCTATACTGCATTAGGTAATGATATAACACTTCAGGTTTGCATTAAAGCTGTTTGAAGGTTGTGTGTATGTCAGTGTTGTGCTACTGGAAAGGAAGAGTGAAAATGATCTGCAGTCTGCTCTTGTTTTTACAATTGTGAGCCAGCATTGAGAGGGCTTCCTTAAGAAGCAAATACTTAAATGTGCACATAGTTCTTTAATCTTATCTAATGTAAAGATTAAGATTGTGGAATATTTTGCCTTAGTTTTATAATAATTGAGGATTTCCATGAGGCCTAAATCAATTTGAAAAAAGTAGAGAAAAAGAAAATGCAATAAAAGCAGAAGTTTGTTCTACATGGTGACCGATCATATTTATTGTTTTATTTCCTGGAAACTAA
Source organism: Nanorana parkeri (assembly GCF_000935625.1). Lineage (NCBI taxonomy): Eukaryota > Metazoa > Chordata > Amphibia > Anura > Dicroglossidae > Nanorana > Nanorana parkeri. The sequence continues at coordinate 1,366,678 of NW_017306303.1, forward strand.
AAGCAACAGTTCCATTTGTACTCTTTTACCTTTAGGGCCTATTAACACTTTGCTGTTCTGGTGTGTTGTGTTAGGGCAGCACCCAATGTCCCCTTGAGGGTCAGTAGGATAAAGAATGTCCCCCTACACTGGTGCTCAATAGGAGGAAGAATGCCCCCCTTACATTAGCGGTACATGTAATCAGTAAGAGCAAAAAAAGCATAAGGGGGCATTTTTTTCCCACTGATCCCCACCAAAGGGAGGCATTCTCAATAGAGCACACACAAACACACATTAAATACACATTTACACACACTATACATACACACACCACCCCCACTCTAACACACTCAACTACCTAAGCTATTGCATGTGTTGTTACAGCAACTAGTGATGCTCTAACCCATCTGGGGTCCTGAGTTTTTAAAGGTTTCCTTATAGAGGCATCTACCAACAGCAGCTGCTGCCACTACTGCCTGCCCTGAGCCCTGCCCAGGAGTAAAATGCGTCTGGCCTCTACACAGCTTGTTAGCTGTTTACTGTACATGGTGTTGGGTTCTGGGTAGTCTGTCAGGCAGTGGCATTAGATCTCTGTAAAAGGAGAAAGTGTAGGCAAACGTGCTGGAAAAGGCCTACGGCATATGGGCAGCCAAGGCAGGTAGCAACAGGACAAACACCCCTCCTGGTGCTGACTAGCCTTGGGCCCCATAGCAGATGCATAGTATTGCAGGCAGTGGGCCCATCTTTAACCAGTTGCCGTCCGCCCGTAGAAAAAAAACGGACGGACGGCAGACTCGCATCAGCGGGTTGCCGTCTCCAGACGGCATTTTTTTCCTGCTTTCCGGCAGGAAAGACCTGCTCGTTTTTACAGACGATAACGGCTGTTTCACGTATAACCGATCAGCGGCTATACAGCCGCTGATTGGTTGTATGGCGTGATTTTTTTGCCCCCCCCTCGAGTGCCGCCCCCCCTCCTGACCCCTCACCTTCAATCCTGGGATCCCCTGGCCCATCTGCGGCCCAGGACCGGGTCGGGAGTGTGTCAGGAGGAGGAGGACGGGAGATCAGCTCCTTGCAATATGTTATAGCAATAACAATAAGTGTAAAAAAAAAATCTATATAAATAAAAAAAGGTAAAAAAAA
>NW_017306303.1:1367822-1390558 GCF_000935625.1 Nanorana parkeri
TGCACCAGCGAGCAAAAACGACAATTGCGCTACACATGTTACATATCGCCGTGAACGTCGCAGTGAGAGAAATCATTTTAGCGCCATCAATCACTGATAACACTAAACTGATGAGCAGTAAAAGATTTTAAAGCATCGCCTGTGGCCAAAAAAATGGGTAGTTTTTTGAGGTTTTGCACGCGTGCACAATTTTAAGGCTTGACATGTTTGGTGTCTTTTTACCCGACGTGACCCCGTCTTTTGGGTAATAATAAATGTTTTAGAATTTAATATTAGGGGAAACAGTTTTTGTTTTAATTTTCTGTAATTTTTCCTTTATATAATAAAAAATAAAAACCCCAGTGGTGATTAAATAGCACCAAAAGAAAGCTCTATCTGTCCCCAAAAAAGGGTATAAAATTAATTTCAGTACAGCGCTGCATGACTGAATAAATGTCAGTGAAAGTACCGCAGCGCTGAATACTGAAAAATGGCCTGGATGGGAAGGGGATTTAACACCGCGGACTTCAAGTGGTTAAAGGGATTTTGTGCTAAAGACATACGCAGACTGATTTTGTTGCCATCTTTTTGTTCTAAAGATACTTTCTAGAGAACTTCTGTATACGGACATTGTTACAGCTTCCTAAACTAACCCCTGTTATCTACAAGTCTCTTATCGGCTGTATTGGGGGACCTAAGGCAAATTACCTATTGGTCCATTTACTGATCACCGTTATCTGAAATGTGCATATATAAAACCTTGAACATCTGTCATATAAAGCTTCTTTTATTGATTGTCTACTACCAATGGTTCTGTTGGCAAGACTAAAGGTAACATTTCTTATTGTCTTTACTAGTATTTCCTTTATAAAGGTTACATTAGATATTATTTGTTTTAATTATCTATAGAAACCTGTTCAATTTTACAAGATGGAGGCTCATGATTGAATTAAAAGGTAACAGGCAATTAATGGCCCTTATATACACTGATAATAGAAAATTATATGTTTCTTGCAGTTAGTCATTGTCTTATTATGAGGTACTAATGGAATGCTTACTAATTATCAGTATTGCATTGGAAAAGGCACAATGGGAGACAAAAGGTAAAGTGAATAAATTGGAGTATAAGGACTTACAAAATCCTGCCACACCTTGTTCTTTGCCCAGGGCACTGAATGAGGTGCCAAATAGCAAGCTTAAACCTTGTTATTACAATTTTGTAAGTGTTTACATTTTTTTGTAACAAGCTATGTGGGTGTTCTATACATTTCTCTTTCTTGGAGGGTGTAATACTCAACTGTTACAGTTATATATAGGCATTTCTATAATTCAACATCCTCATTAATGTTTGAGTGCATTTATATAACAAAGCTTTTGATACTAAGGACAGGTTTTAGTGTATATATCTAATTAACACACAAAAAATAGGTTACTTACAAAAAGGAAACTTGTTAGTTTTTGCATAAAACTAATATTTGTATATGTTGTTAAGAAGCCATCAACCTGATTCAAGAAAAACTAGAAATATTTGTATTAGGGATGTCCCGATACTAGTATCAGTATCGGGCCTGATACCGGGCATTGTCACGAGTACTTGTACTCGTGACAATGCCCCGATACTAAAGGCTGATGTCGGCACTTTAAAAAATGTTTAAACGAAAAGGCGGAGGGGGCGTGTCCGGATGCCTAGCTGAGTGCGCACGCTGCCTTAACCTCCCTCTGCCCGCACTCCACATGGCCGCCTCGGACTCCCGCTCGTCTTATCCTGCAGATCACCCTGGCTGAGTCTCCAGCTGCCGCTGATGGAGCCTGCTCCCCGAGCCGCTCTACTGACAGCCACTCCGGATCCCCGCCGCCAGCTACAGGTGAGCCGGCCCTTGCACTACAGCCTACACACACAACCGCCGGGCCCGCAAAGAAGCTGCATAAGCCGGGAAGCTTCCCCCTCCTGTCACAGCTCCTCTGCACCGCAGCAGGTCTCCCAGCACTCTGACAATGACTTCTGCTGCCATCCTACTCAATGGTCACCATTAGACCCTGCTCCTGGGCCCCTCCGTTTGGCTGTTCTTTCTTCCTCAGCCCCCTGATCTTAACGAGCTCCTAGATCGCAGGACCCTAGTGTGCAGCCCTGGTGAGACCCAAACGCATTACAGATGAGACCACACACAGCCATATATAATTGCTGTATATTCATGGAGTGATGGGACCTGTAGTACTCTATTGCTTGTTGCTGTATAATCATGGATTGAGTTACAACAGCTACCAGGCGTGCGCGCAATACACAGGCTCCAGGGGACGCGCGCGCAACACGCATGCGCCTGTTTAGGCTTCAGATGTGGGCCTTGCTGGGGGAGGTTCCCCAGCCCACACACACCTTTCGCCTGCCATTGGCCCTCGGGAAGGGTTGGACCCACATCCCCTGGCTATAAAAACCTAGTCAGAGCCCTGGTTCAGTGCTGAGTTATTCCACCTTATGGTGTGACATACAAAGTTTCCTATGTGCCTTGCTACCCGTTTACTGAACTTCCTGCTGACTTCCCATATACCGACCTTGGACCGCCCACCGTCTCTGACCCTGTGCTACCCGCCTCGACCTCGGATCTTGCTCGACTACTCCTTTGGATTATCCCTTGGTACCTCGCTTTCGGATCTCTCAGGCCGCTACCTGCCAGTGGGTTCCCTCCTCGCTGCTTCCCTTCAAGCGCACCTGTCAGCGCTTGACAGATCCACAGCACACCTTGAGTACCAGGGTCGGTTGCTATGGGTTATGGCAACTCTGAATTATTCTTGTCTAGGGATGATATTACTCGCTTTTGCCCATCAGCACTTACCGCCCTCTTGAGAATTCTATTGAAGTGATGTCCAGACTGTACGTATGATGCTTGAAACTTTTATTGTCGAACTTCAGCGAGAGAGGAGAAGGGTTAGGATCACCAGGCAGCTGTAGACCCCATTGCACTGCAGAGTGGGGTTACTGTCTCCATACACAGCAGGTAGAACACCTGGCACAGCACTACTTGAGGTAGGAGTTACTAGTCCTTGTCTTCAGTAGTAACCACTGGACCTGCTGCTATCAGGCTCCAGGGTAATCGCACAGCTAGTCCCCAGGCTTCAGGCCTAGCCATCCCAGACAATCCAGTGCAGCCTCCCCACAGGCTGGGCTCGTGGGAGGAAGAGAGAGCTCACATGGTCCACCCCAAGTATTTAACTCCTCCCCAAGCATGCACCACTGGCCATCTTCTAACAGTGATTGGCTGGAGAGGGATATCCACTCATAGCAATCCCTCATTGGTTGCTCTGCTCTGTGACCAGGGCACACCCTGCAGTACCTCTAGCAGCAGGGGGGGCAAACACTTTTTCCCACAGGGCCATGTGGGTTTGGATTTTGTTTTCCCTAAAAAAACCTTCCTTTAAAAACTGCATGTAGTGTTTACTTGTGTTATCTTTGACTAATATTTAAATTTGTTTAATGATCTGTAACATTAAAGTGTGACAAACGTGCAAAACAATGAAAAATCAGAAAGGGGGCCAACATTTTTTCACACAACTGTATATATATTATAACTCTCCGTTACTCTATTCAAAACTAAAAGAAAAGGCTTTAGCTCTACTTTAAGCCAAATCTTTCTACTGTGTGCCGAAAAGCTATCGTAACTCTAAATTGCATCTACGTGGGAAGTTTCTATGGGACCACAAGGCACAGACTTCAGAAACCAAGGCATCTTCAAAAGTAAGAACAGGATTCCAGTGACCACAGCATTGGAAAACTAGCACATTGAACTAACTTTACTACAGGAAAGAACAGCTGTGCAAAGAGCTTCCTATTCCAGTTGCTAAGTCTAATGACAACTGGGAAACTGCAAACTTCATGGGGGAATACAAGTCTCTTCTCTGACATAGGCCAGATAATATCAACATTTCAATTCTGAATCCTGGGAGAAAACAACAAATGGAGTTTACTGGTCCAGGCTAATTCTGGCCGTACACTGTTAGAAATTCTAACAGTGGGAGGCCCTGCCTGCTCGACAAAAATCCATTACTCAACAGACTTTTGCTGAAGGAGACGGGATGAAAATTGTTGGCCAAACAGTGAGCGACTGCAGCCAATTAGCCATAGTGACTGTTCAGGTACTGTGACAGGGGTGGGAACCGGCAGTCAGAATACAATAGCCTGGTGGGGGAGATTCCTCCATCCACGCTGTTTAGCATGTTGGCTGAATGAAGGAAATCTATTTGACCAGTTTTACATAGTGATGAGCAGAGAATTTTTGGCAAAATTGATTTTGCTGTCAAATTACCTATTTTGTCAAAGTGTAGGCTTTCAGTTTTATGCATTCCGCTATTTGAAAAAAAGTTTTACTTTTTTCTGTATTTAGAGTTTTTTTGGGGGAGAATTGGTGTTTTTTAGGGTAGGAACATAATTTATTTAGTTTAATGTTGCCTTTGTTTTTTCTTACTGTCATAGTCATTTGTATAATGCTTCTTTATTTTTTTAGTTTACTTTTTCTGCTGCCTGCATTTCCTTCCTGAATAAAATGTAAAATAATAAAGGCTTACGAGGGGCTGATTTTGAAACAAGCAAAATTCCAAGATGGTTTGAAGCAGCTTCTGTAATACTCAGGAGCTTTTTAAAGGCCAAATTCACCTTTCTGACCATGTTTTAACCCCTTCATGACTGAGGCCTTTTTTTCTTTTTTGTACCCATGTTATATTCCATATTTTAGGCCTGAAAATTACTTAAAACCCCCCAACATTATATATTTTCTGAATGCCAAGACCCTATAGAATAAAACGGTGGTAGTTGAAAATTTTTATGTTGCGCAATATTAGCGCAACTCCTTATTAAACCCCAATATTTAGTGAAACATTTAATTAAATGCCCCAAAACACAACAAAATACCCATTTTTTAATGAAATATAAAAGATGAGGTTACAACGAGTAAAACGATACCCAACATGCCCAGGTTACAAATTGCGAGTTCAGCTCCCCGCGGACACCAAGATCGCCGGGCCCGTAGGAGGGGCAACGGAGCCCGGGAAGCACGGCGGGGGTGTCCGGCAGGGGGGGGGCGGCCCCTTCTTCGGGACGCAGAAGCGATCTGGCGACAGGTAAGTCGCCAGGATCGCTTCTGTTGTAAAGCCGACAGTCGGCTCTACAAGTTTAAACAGAGTCCCGGCGGCAAAAGTCACCGGGAGTCTGTTTAAACAGCCCCGATGCTGGCGACGTACACTGTACGTCGTCAGTCACGAAGGGGTTAATGTAACACCCTAAATATGGGTCACAGTCAATATCAGACATGGTAAGATAGCAGCCCCCCACCCCCTTCTGCCCCTACCCACTTTCCTGAATCAGGGGGTTTTCCTCCATTCTTGTTTGAATTGGCGCAGCTGTGCATGGCTCCATCCACACAGCCACGCCATCCATTCGCACATCCCTTGGCAGGATCTGCAGACCACCAGGATCAAGATGCGAAATCAGATCTATCAAAGTTTAATTAGTGTCAATTATAGAATTGTGCAAATATCCCTCTGTGGTAAACAAATAGCAACCAATACAAAGTTGTGCTCATTTTGATATGTGATAATTAAATACAGTTCAGCTTACTGTGCAAATGTCCAACCAATAGCAACCAAGTATCAATGTTCAAAACTCCAGTACAGTATTCTCCCAGGTGTTAAAAAATGTGCATGACAATTTCACTGGGTAAACTCACCAGATTACGTTAACCTTAAATCAAAAAGGTCAGAAAGCAATTTTTCCAATTTATGGTATGAAAACGTCACTCCTCCATATCTGGATCCTTATATCGCCCTTGTATGCTTCACAATAATATAATAAAAGCAAAAAGGAAGACTCTCCATAGTGTAAAAGCATTCAGTTTATTGAATAAAAAGAATACAAAACACACTCACAATGTCCAGTCCTTTTGCTACAACTAGCTGTTGTGCTGGTTTTCCTCCTTTTGACCTGTTCTATGGGGGAGCTAGGAGTGCACAGCCAAGCTTGATGAAGTCACTGACTCCGTCCCATGCCTTACGTTACTTCCAAACTTCCTCAGGAGCAATGTCAGTGGCGTTACCATGAAGATAATGTATGCAAACAGTTCCATTCAATCCGCCCATTTATCTTTACATCTCCACATCTTTTCCTCAACACAACAGTGATCTTTAACCAAGTATGACCTGCTTTGCCCTGCTTTTGCATACATTATATTACATTATTGCAGTCTTTATCCACGTATATATACCATTCTACTGTGCCCCTCTTATACAGGTAACCAGGCAAATAAAACAAATTCATTAATCAATATGTAAAACAAAACTTTATGCAAAATGCAATCTAAAATCATTATTTTTCCTTTTAAAATAACATCACTATATTATAAAAAGAATCTATAACCCTTTAAAATCTCCATACAATAAGTCTTAACAAATAGCTGCATCTTCATAACAAATATTAAAAATGAACTTTTAAACTGAGCCTTAAATCTTTATCCACATCCAATTTTAAAAATTTATAATAATAATAATAGTGGTGTGGTCCCCTAATCATTCCTCAATGGGAATAAATGCTTTTCCAGAAAAAGCATATGTATCAAAAGTTGCATCATGACAATAATGGAGCTGTGTGATCTAAAATTGGCTGTTTTATTTCTGTATATACTGTGTGTATTTACTGATAAGCATGGTTTTAGATGTGATATCCTGTAATGCTAGTAGCACTTTAATATAAGAACAGGCAGCTTTAGTTTCCCCTGCAGGTAAAAGGACAATGATGTCACTGGATTTTTTCTAGCCCTGAAAGAAATGCTTATACAGTATGAAAAAACCAGAAGTCTTTGCATTACATACTCTGGGCTTTTAAGGATTAGCTTGCTATATGGAAACTGTGGTTGACTCACCTGTGACTCAGTACAGGGATTATTTCTGTGCATTGGAAATGTAGAAAACACACCAGAGTAGCCCATTCTGAGCATTGCGAAATAGCTTGAACATTTCAAATAAAGAGAACTTTATTAAAATATTTGACAATTATTTTGTATCCAGAAACTGTTGTGACAATGAACACGTTGGTCAGTAATATGTAACGCACAACATAGGTTACAGAACACAGAAGTCAGGTCTATAAATTCTACAGTACAGCTTACAGAATGCCACAGCCAGGAGTGTGTCTGGGGCAAGGCAGCCCTTAAAATATTCATGGCCTGAGGCATTGTTGTCCTGGAGGGGGTTGCTGGCAGGGAATGGTCACTAGGGGTTGTGCAGTTGTTGTGCTGATTTGTCGTTTGGAGGGGGGAGTGGAGGAAGGCGGGCCGTGCTGTCAGCAGCTCTTTCCAGTGTCCAGCCCAGCTCACTGACGTCGCTGGTTGCCTGGAGCTCGGCAGGATGCAAGCCAGAGTGGGCTCAGGCAACCGATTACATCAGTGAGCTGGGTGGAAAGCAGCACAGAACATCACAGGTTGCTAAGAGCTCTTAGCAACCTCGGATGCTTTGGCCGCCCCCCTGCCACCCTCTAATGAGATGCCACCTGAGGCAACCATTTGAGGCTGACTCCTTAAGGGACAGCCCTGGTCTGAGTATGCACTGTACAGAGAGGTTAGTGTACTGGTGTCCCTTACTTTGGTGTTCAATGGAAAAGTGACCCCTTAAAGTGGTCACTTGTGGTGACCCCTGTGGTCAGTGGAGAAGTGTCCCCTTACATCAATGGTCGGTAAAGAATGTCTCCTTATATTGGTGGTCAATGTAATGACCCTTATGTTAGCTGTCAATGGTCTATTTCCTCCTTATGTTGGTAATCAGTGGTGTAGTGACTCTTAGGTTGTTTATCATTGGAGAAGTGCCCCTGTACATTGATAGTCAATATAGTGCCTCATTACACTGATGGTCAGCATAGTGCCCCCTTAAATTAATAGTCAATATAGTGGCATCTTACATTGGTGGACAGTATAGTGCCCCCTTACATTTATAATCAGTAAATATTTCCCCCTTATTGGTGGTCAATGTAGAGGCCTTTATGTTGGTTGTTAGTGGTATAATTCCTCCTTCTGTTGGTAGTCAGTGGTGTATTGTCCCCTTAGGTTGTTGATCATCACAGAAGTGCCCCTATACATTGGTGGTCAGTATAGTGTCCCCTGACATTGAGGGCCAATGTGAAGTGTATGCTTAAATTGGTGGTCATTGGTAAGGAGCCTGTTTACTGGGCAAGTCATTTGTATAGTGGTCAGATACCAGGTCTAGCAATGTTTCTGTTTGCCTGATTACCAAAATGTTTCCTAAAAGTTGTGGTATAATGTACAAAGATAATATTAGTACTTTGTACTGTAATGCACCTTTTCCAAGTAACAATGTATACACTCCTATCAAGAACTAAATAAGAAGGTATGGCTGAACCAAATATGAGAGAAACATGCTTTTCAAACCGTTTCCATGGGTTCAGGTTTTTAAAAGTCAAACTACATGCCACATTCAGCTATCATTATTGAAACATAGTGCAGTCTTGGAAAGATGGGTTTCTTGAGAAAACATACATCCAAATCATCTGTCCATCTCACAATGAACCAGTTCTTTATTCTTTACAGGGATATTCAAATACTTTGTGGCTTTACTGAGGTTGAGGAGTTCATGGAAACTTGCTTGAATCAGGCTGATTTAGCAAACCTGTCAGGTGATATATTATACGAGGGCGTGAAGTGTTAAGTCACATGTATGAAAGCTAGTCAAGATTATCATGCAAGGAACTTTGTATTCATCTATAATAGTTACCATGATTTCTTGAAACTATGGAAAATATGTGATCAAAAGATTCGAAATAGGAAAAAATGCTGAATGCTATACTGTAGTATATGGCTGTCGCCCAAGTCATTGCTTAGTGTACACTTTCCAAAAATAATAAATACATTTCATTATCCTGACTGGAGCTTCAGCTTACAGTGTAGTGGCTAATGAAGTGACTTAGCCCAGCCACAGAGTTTAGGCTATCCTTAGAAAAGTCTGCCCAGAGCTGGTTTTAGCTGGCTGCACCAATGGCCTAGGCAGGAATTCTAAGCATGTGTCAGAGCTTGCGTTATGATGCTCACCTGGCATGGCATGACCAAATGTGGCATTCAGTGTGTTGTACCTGTTGATGTACAGTATATCCCCAGAAAATTGTAATAAAAGTTTGTTTTCTTAAATGATTGCCACTTTACTGAACACAATAAATATAAATCAACTGGGTCATGCATAGGACAAAAATACAGAATTTGACTATATAATATCTTACACATGCAATCCCAATATACTTGTTGCATATGCCATTCCCCGAACAAGTGCTAAAACATATAACTGAAATAAATGGAAAATAAGCCATATTCTTCTAAAGTCAGAGCATTTAGGATTTTGACCTACTTCTTTAAAATCCAAAATGGCACAGAGATATCCCACCATATTACCACCTATCATTGTAATGATCAGCCAGCAACCTCTGCCATCTGCTGGACGTTACTCAGTACTGCAGTGTGGTCCTGCTGAAGCTGAAAACCTGGCCTCAGTCAGTACTGCTTAAATAAAGTTCAGAACATTTGGGTATGTTTAGTTCCTGCCTGTCACCTTTCATGTTTCTGGACTTGTTTCCTGTTAGGGCCTATTCTGTCCCCAGTTTCTACATGTACTTTCTGGCATCACTTCAACCTGTCCCCAACAATGTTTGTCTGCCATCAACCCTGGTTTTCAGTCTGTCCTGACTCTGATGCTTGTCTGCAATTCTGTACTGCAGCTTGTTTCTGTCACCCTCATGGGATTGTAGACCCCACAGCACCCACAAACCCACTGTATACAAAAAAACATTAATGAAATGAATTGAGACTACGTGCCCATAATATTGGAAACACAATGGCTGCGGCCCTTTATTGGGGTTAAAACCACATTTTTCCCCCCTTCTTTTTATTAACCCCATAAGGACCCTTTCGCTGCCAAGGCCTTTTTTCCCCCTTTTTTTTGCACACATGATATAATCCACATTTTAGGCCTGAAAATTACTTCAAACCTCCAAAATAAATTTACTTTCTGACAGCCAAGACCCTGTAGAATAAAAAGGGGGCAATTGCAATTTTTTATGTTCATGATATATTGGCGCTACTCTTTATCAATCCCTAAAATGTTTGTAAAATATAAAATATAAAAGACGAGTAAATAGATACCCAGACGATTTAAAGAAGAACTATGGGGTTAAGGCTTTTCCCCATAGTTCTCCTTAGGGTAACTGGAGGACACAAACTAGCATCCTCCCGTCACCCTAGGCTCAGTATACCGCGAGCTGTAGCTCGCGGTATGCTGAGACGCCGCAGTATACTGCGAGCTGCTGCTCGCGGTATACTGAGATGCCGCAGCTGAAGTGGATCCCGACAATTATGTCTGGATCCGCCCAGCTGCGTGACTGACAGCTGGCTCTGCCTATCTAGAGGCAGAGCCAGCTGTATCCGCCCCCTCCCCCGTCCGTTCTGCCAGTCAGCGCTGGCGGGTCGGAGCGGGGAGGGGGGAATCCAGCCCCTCCCCTGTCACGGCAGAGAGCCGTGACAGGATCGAGAGGTGAGCGAATGCCGGTATGTGTTCGCTCACCTCCCGATCTACTAAGCCGACCTGTGACAGTCTCATTGTCACAGGTCGGCTAGAACTATGAGGTGAGAGAAAAGCACTCACCTCATAGTTCTCCTTTAAAAGCCCCTACAGGTCATCACTTTAGAGATATGCATAAATGTTGGCCCTGGAATTATTGCTCTCACTCTGGCGTGCGTGGCTATACTCAACATGTGTAATGCGATCAACGTTTTCGAACGTAGGCACACCCATATCCTGTTGCCGGGGGCAGGTGACTTTAAACATTTTTTAAAATTATTTTTAGATGTATTTTATTTAAAATTATTTTTAAAAACTGTTTTGTCTTTTTACTTTACTTTAATTGCTATCACATAGGGGGGTTTACAAGCCTCCATGTGGCAGCATATTGACAGTGACAGGTCCTCTTTAAGGTGATGCTGGGGGTCCAAAAGACCTCTAGTGTCACCTTTTCACTTTAAATAAGCTATTGAAGTGTACATCACACTTCAATAGCTTATTGCCGAGCTTCAGCAGCCCAGCAATGACAGCTCAGGGATCGGAAGTGAAGCAACCCACGTCGCTCCCGATCCTATAGAGCGGGGAGGAGATCGGTGAACGAATGTTCGCCGCTCTGCTCTCCAGCTTCCCGCCGGCACCCGACATGCCAGTCCCGGGCCCGCAAGAGGGTCAGCGGAGCCCGTGCAAACACGGCGGTGGGTGTTGGGCGGGGAGGGGGGCGGGCACTTTACCAGCCCATAGAAGTTATCTGGCAGCAGCTAAGCAACCAGAAGTTAAACAGAGTCTGTTTACAGGGACGTGCTGCCAATGACGTACTATGTACGTCCGTGGTCATGATGGAGTTAAACCAATACCATTTAATAAAAAACGTTAAACATAAACCTATTTTAAAAACACTTAGGCTAGTTTCACACCTAGGTAATTGCACTGGTAAGCTGTTTTTACCCGGTTGTCGGTTGTTTTTGTTTGGGCACTTTTGCTTTGAAAATCGTGCGGTTGTCGCATGGTTTTCAATGCATAGAGATGTCTATGAGACCCAAACCACGTGTCAACCGCCCGAAAATAGCTTCTGAATCTTTTTGTGCGTTAGGCGATTTCTATCACGCAACAAATCGCAAAGGTGTGAACTGTTTCCATAGACTTGAATGAAAATATCCCCAACAAAGATAGCCGCAACAGGGGAGGGAGCCAAGACAAGGGAGGGAGGGTAAAGTGAGTTGTCTTGCTGAAGATCATTGCTCACAAGAGCTTCTGGCAGAAAATATTTAAAGGTAAGTGCATTAGCTGATTGGTTGTTTGTTTTCCCACCATAACTCAGCTGCGAATAACATTTAATCTCAGTGCCTGAAGACAGCAGTCTTCAGGCACTCCTGCATTGTAACAGCTAGAGGAGTGACCTGAAACAAACAAAGGGGGAAACCAGAAGCAGCCCAAACAAGATTCTAGAAACTACCACATATTAACCCCTTCATGACTGAGGCCTTTTTATTTTTTTAATTTTTGCACCCATGTTATATTCCACATTTTAGGCCTATTTTAGGCCTGAAAATTACTTAAAATCCCCAAACAGTATATATTTTCTGAAAGTTAAGACCCTATAGAATAAAATGCTGGCAGTTGCAAATTTTTATGTTGCACGATATTAGTGCAACACCTTATCAAACCCCAACATTTAGTGAAAAATGTACTTAAATGCCCCAAAACACAATAAAATACCCATTTTTAAAACAAAATATAAAAGATGAGGTTACAACGAGTAAAAAGATACCTAACATTCTCAGGTAAAAAATTGTGTGCATACGTGAAACGGTTCCAAAATTCAGTACCCCAAAAAGTCCATAGACAACACTTTAAAAGCCCCCACAGGTCATCAGTTTAGAGATACCCAAAAGTACTGGCCCTAGAATTATTGCTCTCACTCTGGTGTGCACGTTGTTTTCATACGTAGGCGCACCCAACGCGTGTTTATGTGTGCTCGTGAGGGACTTTAAAACATTTTTTTTAAATTTATTTTATTTAATGTTAATTTTTTTTAACTTTATTTTAATTGCTATCACATAGGGGGGCTTACAAGGCCCCCATGTGATAGCAGATGGTGGTGACAAGTACTATTTAAGGTGATGCTGGGGGTCCAAAAGACCTAGAGCCCAGCACTGACAGCTATGGGACCGGAAGTGATGCAATCTGCATCACTCCCGGTGCCATAGAACCGGGAGGGGATCGACGAACGGAGGTTCATCCATCTCCTCCCCTGCACCAAAGAAGCCGGTCCCGGGCCCATAGGAGGGGCAACGGAGCCCGGGAAACACGGCGGGGGTGTCGGGCAGGGGACAGCAACCCCTTCACCGGCCCGTAGAAGTGATCTGGCAACAGCTGAGTCGCCAGAATCACTCCTACTGTGAAGCTGAGTCCCAGCGGCAAGCCGATGCCAGCCCCGATGCCAGCGACGTACATTGTACGTCGTTGACCTGAAGGGGTTAAAGATGACAAAAATAGTGGGTGCAGGAGGGACACAATCCCATGGGGCCACGTCACTCTAAGGATCCACCTCATTCCATAAAACAATTTAATGAAACATATAGAGGCTGATTTTTACTAAAATAATGATTTTAGGGCTGGGGTGGGCAACTACGGCTTTCCAGCCGTTGTGAAACTACAAGTCCCATGAGGCATTGCAAGCCACCTTGCCACCTTTCAGCTTTCTAATCTCTGATGTAAGCACAGGGAATGTGCTTTGGGACAAGGAGCAGAGTGAGCGAAACTACCAAGAGGTAATAACTTTAGGGGGCTTCTGTTGTGAATTTAAGGATCAACTTCCCCACAGTGACTGCAGGTAAAGAGGTCAGTGAAAGCTTATATAAAGTGCCTTTAAAGCTTCTAAAAATACATGTAAGAACGTTATCGTCCATAGCCTGGCCTCAGATTCACCTTATCTTCTCTTTAGCCAATCTGACCAGATCACAGAGACACTTGACTACTCCCAGAAGGCCAGGAAGTCAAAATACACAGTGAGATGGCCCTAAACATTACTAAAATTACAACAGTTATTTGGTCTGCCAGCAGACTTGACCTGGTTTTCATGCTCCAGAACTTAACCAGAAACATATTTTTATCTGTGATTAAATAAAACAAAGTCTTGCTCTGGTAACTCAGGAGATCTGATCACTAAACTGTAAACAGCCAAGAGATGGAGGCCATGACCAAGCTAAAGCCTAATGTACATTGTTTATAAAAGTGAAGCAAAGCCAGTCCCAAAGCAATTACACAGGTTCAAAACTGCATTTATGACCTTTCAATGTTCTGGGGACTGCAGCAGGCTCCTGCTAGCATGCATGCTGAGTGAAACAATTCAGAAAAACTATTCAGGGTTGCAGAAAATACCTGATCTGTTTCAAGGTTCATACTGACATCAATTGGTATTAAATGTAGCCTTGGGTATCACTAAGAATAAGAATGTTCATGACCAGGGTTGCTAAATTGGCTAATTTGGAAAGCCATGACCAGTGTTCTTCTTAAAAAAATATATATTTGCTTTAGTGTGTCACTACTCACTAGCTGTCACTTAATCTAGAAGAGACCAGCATTGCTGGTGTAGTGTCACTGACCCACATTTCTTCTTAATACAGGAGGGGAACTCTCATTTTAAAACAGATCTTAATGAGGTAGTTTTCTAGAAATTTAAATAGTTACAGCTGCGTTTATAAATATTTAATGTTCATCCTCAGGGACATTTTCTGAAGCGTTTTTGTTGTTTTGGCTAGCATTGAATCTACTTTGGACTGTGTTTATAGATTACATTTAGGGACCTTGTTCTTAACTGGGCTTGGAAATGAATGTTCACTTTCCTAAGTTAATAGTCTCTACTACGTTTGTAAATCATCCCCCAAAGTGTTTGAAGGGAATGGGGGCTGAAAGGCTAATTCCCCTTAGGCTTGGATGTGATAGAAAAACATGAACCTTACAACATACTAATACTGCAAAAAAAATGACATTCTATGGAGTTGATTTAATAAAGAAGCGGCAAATCTTTGCTCAATAAATTGTAGCCATCTTGATTTTGAATACCTAGTCATGTACAGTTGTAATAATTTAACAGGAATCACATGATTTGATAACAGAAGTGAACTTTTTCACCTAGCTCAGTCGATTTGTAAATCATCTTTTGTCTGAGCTGGGTGAGGTGGGAAGGGTCATCCATGGTTAAAATTTTAAGCCATGTACGGCCATTTTATAGCTCACGGGAAGTGACAGGGTCACTGCATTTCTGGCAAGGGCAACAGGTATTTTCTCTACTTGGTGGAAATGTTCTTAGTCTTACCCTTTTGGGTTTAGATATGCTTTGACGTGTATGATAAGGTGTGTTATCATCTGCACTGTTCTGTGCTTACCTTGAATAGTGATGGAAACAACAGGACTGAGAGCTGGCATTGTCTGGCCTATACAAAACATTTGGATTACTACGTATGGGAATATGCTACGTGTAAGCTTACATAGTTGTAAGCCTTAACAGACAGACACTTTTGGGTTTTGTTTTAGATGCTGCCTAGCACTATAAACATTTCTAAAAAAACTGTCTCCCTGCAGTACTTATCATATGCTAGATGCTGCCCTATCCAGTGCTGCTCATCTTCTCTGGCTAAAGACCTGCCAGCATCATCCGACCTACTTTTTGTGCACCCAGGCTGTCATTTCAAGCCTGTTGAAGGGTACCCTGTGTGGCCCCGAAATGTTGCTATTTGTTTTGATATGAAGTGTCAATAAACAGATGTGTTCTTCACTTCAATATGGTGTGCTGGTGAAATCTTTAACAAGTTCCAGTATTGGCAGCGCCATCTGCGATCACATCGAGCATCCACGATGACAGGGATACCCGGTAAGGACTGCAACAGGATTCTGGAATACATATACTCAGGCTGTCATGGACACACTTCCATGACAGCCTGGGTATATGTATCCCAGAATCCTGCTGCACTCCTTTTTAATGCAGCCGGGGATCCTTTTTAATACAGCCAAGGTTCACAGTACTTAGTCCAGTAGGATGGACTACCCATTATCACTACTGAGGAAAGAAGAGGAAGGACCTGTAATGTCACTGGACCGATCTGAAAACTGAAATATACAGTATGTATAGGGTGTTTTTTTTACATAGCTCCTGTTTGTTTAGCAGTGCATATGTGGGTATCAAACCTCTGGAATTTGGAAACCCCATAAACAGACAATGTTTGCACCACAATGTGTACCTGTTTATGAGGAATTACCTCATATTCCTTGCCTTTGACCATGAATACCAAAGATCATACTTTAGCAGTACCTTGAGATGGTTGCCCATATCTTTACAGATCCCCATGTTAAACAAGCATTGTAGGCTCAGGCCTTGTTCACACTAAGCACGTTCCAGGAGCAGAGCAGTTACAGACCGGATCAAAACTGCGTATTCCAATGGTATTTTGGGTTCACACCGCAGCGTTCAGTTCCAGAGCATGTAAAAAAACTGCAGCAAGCCCTATTTTACCTGCTCTGGAACACTCTGGAACGCATGCAAACGCCCTGGAATGCACTGAAAGCCCATTTGAAACTAAATTTTTTTATTTTTAAGCAAAAACGTCCCGGAACGCATCAAAAACGTGGCACAAAACGTGGCACACCCACTACACTGCATGTGCAGAAACTCATGCAGATCTGGTCTGCATTTGGTGTGAACAAGCCCTGAATCCCTACTTTGGCTTTCTCCAAAAGTACACCCATCCATAGGTAGATGATGGAGTGAAATATGACTCATCAGACCATATTACTTTTCCCATTGATCAAGGGGGCAGGTTTGATGTTCCTCAGAATCATCATACCAGGTTGTGTGTCTGTGCCTGTGTCTGCAGCTTGTTACAAGCTGCCTTTGCCCTAAATTTCAGCTTTTCAATACTCACAGTTTATTGCTTTTCCTGAGCCTCAGTCATGGAGATAGTGAGTCCATTATGTGTTAATTCTGGAGGTTGAATGTAAGTAATTTTTAGCAACTGCACAGCTGTCTTTGTTACAACTCGCATCCAATGTTCCTGTTTGTCAGTTTGTTCTGATCTTTTGGAAAGATCTTCAATGAAAACATGGTAATTGTGTTATGATACTTCAGAAATTCACAAACTGCTAGCAACGTTGCAGTAGATTTTTGGCAGCAGAATCTATATTTTATCTTTTGATTTACTTCATAAAGAAGCTAAAAACCACAAGATCCAACAAAGCTGGATTTGTACTGCATTGAGTCCCCACTTCCCCTGTAACCTAGTGTTATAATCTGTTGATCCTGCCAGTAGATCTGTTATTTTTTTCTGCTTCCTGTAACAGGCCAAGCATTCCAGCAAAGGTGACAGATACAGGGATTGTTGGAACTGGAGAAAGTGTAGCGAAGTCGACTAAACTCATAAGAGGCACGGAGGAACTCAGCTATGAGGAGAGATTAACTGACCTGAATGCGACTAAGGGGGGACATGATCACCATGTATAAATACATAAATGGTCCATATAGTGAGCTTGGTGCAAAAGTATTCACTTTAAGGTCACTGCAAAGGACAAGGGGGCACTCTTTGCGTCTGGAGGAAAAGAGGTTTAACCTTTGCATACGGAAAGGATTCTTCACAGTTAGAGCTGTGAAAATGTGGAATAGACTCCCCCAGGAGCCAGTTCTAGCTAGCTCAGTTAATTGTTTAAAAAAAATCTGGATGTATTCCTAAATGCACAGAAGATTACTGGATATTGAGTTCTTATAGGTATATTAGGCATCAGAGATTGCTGATCCAGGGAATATCCAATTGCCTTATGGGATCGGGAAGAATAGCCCCCCTGTTGGAGCAAATTGAACAATACTTTATAGGGGGAGGGGGTGCCTTCAACAGTGGGTAATTGTGGGCATAGCATTCTGTTTAGGATTTTCTTCTTTTTTTCCCCTCATATCTCTATAGGTTGAACTTGATGGAAATGTGTCTTTTTTCAACCTGACTAACTATGTAACTATGTAGGGATTGGGATGACACAGACTGTAAAACACTCACAGGGGTAGTTATAATGATTAGCTTTTATTTATGTAGTTTAAACCCTTTTTCACAGGCTGATGTGCGATTTCACTGCAGAACAGTGTTATCATCCTGTTGAAGGAAATGGAAAAATAACAGATCTACTGGGAGAATCAACAGGTAATAAAACTGTTACAAGGAGACTTCAAAACAAACTTCTGTGTTATTTCTAGTGGCAGACGGCATCATATATGTAATTTTTTAAATGTTGCCCATAGTTACACTTTAAGCATATTTTTGACTCACAGCCTAAAAATAAAAAGGACAATATTAGATTAATTTCTATAATCTTAAAGTGTGTGGGTGCTGATGTGATTGTGGCAGGGACACTAGATGGTAATTTAAAAGTTCTACTATGGCAGAAACCAATGAAAATGTTTAATTGCATACTGTAAATCACTGATTATGATTTATTATTCTTATTATTTTTCATATTTATATAACACTGACAACTTACACATTGATTTACAGAATTCATAAAAATATTGATTTCTATGCCAAGCTAGTGCTATGTAAATTCTGGTAATAAATAACAGCATGTGTAGATATTTACCAGATATTTCAATATATTACTAAAGACCGTTATTCAAATTATTTAATTTATTGTTACACATGTTGAAGAATATGATTCAATTCAAAGCAAAATATTCAGATCAACCATAGCTATGCTACAGCACCATCTAGTGTCCTATATTTTATCACATATTGTAGCTTTCAGCTAATACATGGTTGTCTGCTGATTTTTTCAGGGATAAAAGAGATCAGGAAATCCCATATTTTGAGCTTTGATCAGTTTCACTTTCTTTTTATGCTTTTACTTAGCCACATGCACACTAACTGGACAATATGACATGTCCTAAACTACTGAAACACTGAGGTGGAATGTCCGCCTTATTGAGCTTGGCCAAATTACTTGTCCGATAGGTGCACTTATTCTTTAATACTTTCATGTCTGTCAGTGTCCCAATGCATTAGATTATGTACCTGAAAATGTAGTTGGAGTGAAGAAATGTGAAATAATTATCAACATGTTCTGGCTACAGAGCTGCATCGAGAGGACAACTTGTACTTCTATAATTGTTTTTTGGAAAAGGCAGCATGGGTAATAACTAGGGATGCATTGATACCAATACTAGTACCAGTATCTGTGCCGATACCGAGTATTTGCTCCTGATTGCCTATCCCAATACTGGAACTTCCGGCATCAGGAAGCCGGACGGCGAATCATTACACGCCGTCCGGCTTCCTGATTGGCCGGTAATCTGGTTCCATACTCCCTCGTCACCAGGGAACATGGAGCATGCTTCCCGGCAAATCAGGAATCCGGGGGTGGGTAATGACTCGCCCCCCGGCTTCCTGACTGGCCAGAAAACCGGCTCCATACTTCCTCCTCACCTGGTGACAAGGGAGCATGGAGCCAGCTTCCCGGCCAATCATTAAGCCAGGCACCATGTAATGACTAATCGTCCACCTTCGGAAAGCTGCCCAATCAGGGAGCCAGACGGCAAATCATTACCCACCCTCTGGCTTTCTGATTCACCAGAAAGCCAGCTCCATCCATCCTCGTCACCTGGTGATCGGGAAGCAGATGACAAGTCATTACATGCCGCCGGGCTTCCTTAATGGGACTTCTGGTATTGATATTCGGTGTCGGCGTGATTTTAAAAAAAAATCAGTACTCCTACTCGATACCGAAAAACCAGTATCGGTGCATTCCTATCAATAACCAAGCTCTGTATTCGTATACAGTATATTGTTCACAGATGCCATAGGCGTGCACAGCCTGTTGCATTAGGGTGTGCACCCAAAAGCACAAACACACACACGAGATATATATATACATATATATATAGAGAGAGAGGGAGAGCATGGACAATGCACGATACTGCAATTTTGTGCATTGGAATTTTAAAAAAGTACAAGCATGCAGTAAAAATGATGACTGATTTTGTAATCAATATGCACCAGCTCCAGTTTTTATACAGTACTATAGTCTGGACCAAAGCAGCAGAAGAAGGCAGACTGCAGTTACAGCAATGAATTGCATAGGACCTTTTAATAGTAGAAATATAAGCCCTTCAAGTGGTGCACAGGGCAAGTGCCATACCCTGGATATGCCACTACTGCGGGTACACTCTTGTGGAAACTTTATTGTGATAGGAAATTCCCATTGGGATTAAACAAAAAATAGCTATAAAGGACTACAAATCCCAGCAATACATTATACAGCGATGCAGAATGGCACTGACTATGGAGGACTACAAATCCTAGCAATACATTATACAGCAATGCAGAATGGCACTGGCTATGGAGGACTACAAATTCTACGTGCTGCACTCAGGGCTCTGCTACGCGCTGGACTCAGGGCTCTGCTATGCGCTGGACTCAGGGATGATACACACATGTCTCAGGGCTCTGCCACGCACTGGACTCAGAGCTTTGATACGCGCTGTACTCAGAGCTATAATTTAAAAAAAATAACTAATACTGGGTTCTCTTCCACTCCCCCAATACTGGCTCTGAGGAGGGGGGGAGAGAGAGAGAGAGAAAGACCCCCCCACCTACCCCAGTGGCACCCCCATGCCATACCCCTGCAACCTTCGCACACACTGCAGCAGCCTGCTCAGTCCGGGCACTAGTAAAATGCCCCACCTCCCGCAGATCCTGCACTGTACACAGTGGGAGGACACACCGCTGCAGCAGTCACATGGCTGACAGCCCGGAGCCTCCGTTCTGCCGGGGGAATTATATGGCAACCTAGCACCAGCCCAGCCTTAAGGACATCAGAGAGGGCATGTGTGCACAGGGGTGATTAGGGTGTGCCCAGGCACACCTGGCACACCCTGTGTGCATGTCTATGACAGTTGCACAAGTTAAAAAAGACATACTGTACAATCATCAAGAAAGTATGCATTCTCAGAAACCCTAGATCTACAACTCTGTATTCTAACTCCCTTTTATAGAAGAATCACTTTTTCTAAAAGTCACCCATTTTATTTTTTTCACTGTCAAAAATATTAACTGAAAACAAAAAAATAAGAACTACACTTGAGTTTTTTTTTAAATGTATTTTGTGTCAAGCAGCTGGAGGGATGTAGTCTTTCTGTGATTCTGTAGGAAGACAGTTGGCTGCAATTAGCCCACCTATGTGCATCTGTTAAGGTTCTCTAAGCTTGGAGTTTAATCTCACAGTGACTTTCTGCTTGGGCATGTACCAGCAGGTGTGCTAGAGATGTGACATTCTGTGTTATGGATTTTTTATTACAGAATCAGTAGGCTTAGGGGCCTGGTGAGCTGGCTGGGAAGGTATTAAATATTTGAGGCACTTCCTAAATATTTGAGACACTTCCTGCCACACAGCCTTCTGCCTGGTGAGGATGCATCTTTGAGAAATGTCTTTCCCCCAGGCATTTGGGCCTAAGGATTGGAGTGCTGCAGGAATTGTCCCCCTTAGGACGAAACCCTTAAAGTATGCTAACCCTAAAATTGATATTTTGTTTATGCACTGCTATAGTAATAAACTCTTTTGTAAGTGTGGCATTTTCTTCCTCCACTCACTTATGTACTAGTCTAAATTGGCGCATTTTCAGTGCATTGTACTTACAGTAATAGAGTGAGGTAGAGTTCAAGTGATGTAATTCAGCTGCCTCCAGCACTCAGGATAAGTGGTGGAAAGGGAGGCAATGCAGTCACATGACCATGGAATAAAACACAGAAAAAGGTAGAGAAACAATTTTGCTTTTAAACTAAATTTTATGACAACTATGAAAGGTAATTTCAGTAGTATACTATTATTTTCTTTGACTGACTTCACAAATATGTTAACATAGTGGCTACAGCCTGCAAGTAATGGCCTAAAGGAAGCAAGCTGCAACTGTCCCCCACAAGAGGGGTAGGGAGTAACTGGTTGAGTGGAAAGTATCTAAAGGAACCTTTCCATGCAGTTCTGCCTTGGAACATAAAGATTGTGATACCACTTGAACCTCAATTGGCTCAAATGAAAAAGTTGTCCAGGTGTCCAGCCAGCATAGCCCAGACAGCTAGGGAAAGATGGGCTGAAGACCAGAGAATGTGTTCTAGAGAGCTAAACCTTCAGGTAGAATATGCTTCCTCCATCCTCCTCACTATTCACCTTCACTAGTACAATAAATCTGGTTAACTTCAAAGTGACTGGCACCCATCTTTCTTCCAGCCTGAGAAAAGAATCACCCCGTGAGGTGAATGTACCTGGGACCTTATTACCAAGTAAGTGGACTTAGTGCTTTTGCAATATAGTTGTTGGTCCTCTGAAAGTCAGTATTTACTGAACATTAGCACTAACATTTTGGCACCCAGCATGGGACCTCGAAGGACATTGCCTGAAGCAATCGCAAGTCTGATTAGAATTTCATCTGAAATTGTGTTTCACTGTATAGACTGTTGATTTATTGTATCAAGAAGCATTTACAAAAGTGTTTGTACTCTTTTTATTTGTGTTAGTGGAAATGTTACTTTGGCAAGAAATTGAAGTGTTATCAGCTTGGAGACCATGTCCCTGTAATTATTGGGAAGAATTTTAGCAAGAATCTGAACCCACCCTAGAGCCTGGCCTCAAAAACTGTAAGGGACCACACCACAAGGGGTTTTTCTACTAGAGAAAGAGGCATTCGGATAAGTCTGTGTGGAGATCTGGCACAATGCAGATTGATGAGTCTGAAGTACACTACTGATGAAACTTCTAAGAGACTATTTTTGACGACACATATGATCAGTTGGTGTTAATGTATGCTGATTCCACACTATCATCCTATAAGTATTTACTGCCTGTTGACGTATGCATGAGTCAGCCATGTATAATTCATAATTAACCCATATTTGACTGTGTCCTTGGAAGTATTATATTTCATTCAGCATATCGTTGTGGATTACATTTGATTAGAATTGGTGAAAAGGTGGTCATGACCATACCACACCACCATCTACTACTGTATATGCTCTATAAGAAGATCATCTTCTCTTCAGTCTGTTATAAATTGGATGGCATTTTGCCTCTGAGTGCAAATGCTATTCACGGTTGTGCATGATAACAATATGAACAATATGAATATATATATATATATATAT
>NW_017306303.1:1393210-1413551 GCF_000935625.1 Nanorana parkeri
CACCCCCCCCCTCCAGTTAAAACAAAAAAAAGTGCGTGGGGTTCCCCCAAAATCCATACCAGGCCCTTTAGATCTGGTAGGAATTTTAAGGGGGAACCCCAGCCCCAGAAAATGGGACAAAAAAACACGGGGTCCCCCCTAACATTCCTACCAAACCCTTGATCCGAGCACAGATCCGGCAGGGCAGGAAAGGGGGGGCAATCAATCGCCCCCCTCCCTGCGCCTTACCAGGCCACGTGCCCTCGGCATGGGAGGGTGTCCCCATGGCCTCTTCCCCACAACCCTGTCCCGGTGGTTGTGGGGGTCTGCGGGCAAGGGGACTTATTTGCATCGGGGTACCCCTTTAATTAAGGGGGCACCCAGATGCCCTCCCCCCTGTGAATGAGTAAGGGGTACTTGTTTACTAAAGGGTTAAAATTCAAAGTAAATAAACAAACCACTTTTAGAGAAAATCCTTGAATTGAAAAAACCCAAAAAGTACATTTTTGACAATTCCTTTAATTAAAAAAAAAAATGGCTTCATAGATGTAATCCAGTGTCAATCACGATGCATGACACCCGCCGAGATAAAAAAAATCCCACTGCACGAAGACCGTTCCACACCCGACGAAAACTCGCCGCAAAATGACATTCAGCCCGAACGTAAACAGATGAGCGGAGCGAGCCGTGACGTCATTGCTTGCTCCGCCCATTTGACATTCTCAGCAACAACATAGCATTCAGGAGCTCCTGAATGCTATTCATGAGCAGAGGTGTCATAATACTTTTCATATGCAACGAACAAAGAAAAAATGACTATACATGGGTTAAACTTTAAGATACTACATTTATTTTGCAGAGCATAAGATTAGGAACCAAAATTCCAAAAGTATATTTCATTAAATACAGTGGCTGTCAAATCAGTGGGCTGGAGGTGAACCCACATTCAATAATCTCCAAAACAACAATAGTACAAAAATGTGTTATTCTTACAAGTGTACAACATGATTAAATGCTCTGTCGTCTCATATTTGTGGAATATATATATACACTATATTGTCAAAAGTATTGGGACACCCCTTCAAATCATTGGATTCAGGTGTTCCAATCACTTCCATAGCCACAGGTGTATAAAATCGAGCACCTAGGCATGCAGACGCTTCTAGAAACATTTGTGAAAGAATGGGTCACTCCCAGGAGCTCAGTGAATTCAAGCGTGGTACTGTTATAGGTTGCCACCTATGTAATAAGTCCATCCATGAAATTTCCTTGCTACTAAATATTCCACAGTCAACGTAAAATGACAGAGGGGGGTCAGCACATGTTGAAGCACACAGTGTGTATAAGTCGCCAACTGTCTGCAGAGTCAATAGCTACAGACGTCCAAACTTTGTGTGGACTTCAGATTGGCAAAATAACAGTGCATAGAGAGCTTCATGGAATGGGTTTCCATGGCCGAGTAGCTGCATCCAAGCCTTACATCACCAAGTGCAATGCAAAGCGTCGGATGCAGTGGTGTAACACACGCCGCCACTGGACTCTAGAGAAGTGGAGATGTGTTCTCTGGAGTGACGAATCACGATTCGCTGGCTGGCAATCCGATGGACATGTCTGGGTTTGGCGGTTGCCAGGAGAACGGTACTTGCCTGACTGCATTGTGCCAAATGTAAAGTTTGGTAGAGGGGGGATTATGGTGTGGGGTTGTTTTTCAGGGGTTGGGCTTGGCCCCTTAGTTCCAGTGAAGGGAACTCTTAAGGCATCAGCATACCAAGACATTTCGGACAATTTCATGCACCCAACTTTGTGGGAACAGTTTGGAGATGGCCCCTTCCTGTTCCAACATGACTGCGCAACAGTGCACAAAGCAAGGTCCATAAAGACATGGATGAGTGAGTTTGAGGTGGAGGAACTTAACTGGCCTAAACAGAGTCCTGACCTCAACCCAATAGAACACCTTTGGGATGAATTAGAGCGGAGGCTGCGAGCCAGGCCTTCTCGTCCAACATCAGTACCTGACCTCACAAATGCGCTTCTGGAAGAGTGGTCAAACATTCCCATAGACACTCCCATAGTCAGACATTCCCATAGACACATTCCTAAACCTTGTGGACAACATCCCCAGAAGAGTTGAAGCTGTTATATCTAAGGGTGGGTCAACTCAATATTGAACCCTACGGACTAAGACTGGAATGCCATTAAAGTTTATGTGCGTGTAAAGGCAGGCGTCCCAATACTTTTGGCATGTTGTTCCATGTCTTGGAAGCTGTGTTCTTATGACTTAAGAAGATCTTTTGGAAGCAGTAAAATGTGAAAAGAAAAATAGCATCTACTTAGAAATGCAACTGCACTGGAGACAACAAAACTTAGAACTCATCATACATAAGTGATGGCTAACGTTTTTAAACTCGATTGCCCAAACTGCAACGCAAAATCAATTTATTTATCTCAAAGTGCCAATACTGAAAATAAATTACAAGCGATCGGGCACCTGTAGTGCCGCCTAAATGCTTTTATGGAACAGGCAGTACAGGCTGTTTAAAACTTTCAG
The DNA here is from genome assembly GCF_000935625.1 of Nanorana parkeri. Taxonomy (NCBI): domain Eukaryota; kingdom Metazoa; phylum Chordata; class Amphibia; order Anura; family Dicroglossidae; genus Nanorana; species Nanorana parkeri. The sequence goes on from NW_017306303.1 coordinate 1,395,738, forward strand.
TGTACAGGCTCTGGCAACCGCTACCTAGGCTCGCCTACCACCATGGGGTGCCTCTGTGTGCCCCATGTGGTAGGCATTCCATTGTTTCGCCATCGCTGTCATAGACGGTATACAAGTTTCTATATTGAAGGACCATCACAATACACATACAAGTAGATGAAAAAGTCTAATTTTCAGGCAATCACTAAGTAATGTTCACTGCAGTATGAATCTTGAAATATTGTGTGAATAACTTTATGTATCAATCCAAAAGTAGCCTTCATTATTAATGAAATGATCAGCTAGGACATGTGTGGGAACAATATTATAGTACTTCTTCTAACTCATAAATAAATGAACCATACACCAATTTAGTTAAATTTTATTGCATCTTATGTGGCTTAGGTAACTTTTAAAATACTCAGCATGGATTTAAAATACTCAAAATGATGTATCGCCACTGCTGGGTAATACTACTGGGAATTTTAACGTGTGTACTATCAACACTATGGAGGCACATGTTACCAAAAGTGAAGTTAACGTTAGCTTATACCATTACCAGAAGCTTCCACGTGCAAGTGAAATCAGATATCAGAACCAGAATAATTTCCAGAAAATGTCCAAAGTCTAAGTTATAATTTCCTTTAGTCCCAACCTACCTAAAAGTCCCAATTTTCCTCAAATGTGGAGAGATTACTTTTGTAGGAATGCAGTATTTTTCTGAAATCTCCTCTTTTGTTTTTGATCTGTCATTGTTAGATAAGTCAGCTTATCTGTGTGCAGGCTTGTGTCCTCTAAGTATGCAGTGATTCTCAGTAACCTGCTGTGTTGAGTGTTCTCCAGCAGGGTGTGCAAGAGATAACACTTCATATTAGGGATATTTAATACCTGTCTAATGAGCAGGTATGGGGAGCCTGTTGTGCATGCTCGGAGGGCTATTAAATATCAGAGGCACTTCCTAACACATGGTCTTCCCTCTAGGGTCTCCACCCTGTGAGGATATATCGGTAACTATCAAACTAGGCCTCTAGGTAATTCAACAGGTATCCTGTGCTCCCTCCATCTTTCTTACCTCCTCTTCTTCATGCACTGTACTAATTAAAATATCTTAAAGAGGAACTTTACTCATATCTTCAGAATAACAACAAAGGCACCTTTAGAAATGTTTAAAAATTACAATCTACAAACATACTTTGTATACCTTAATTCTCTTTTCCTCCCCATTCTTATCACAGTGGCCATTTTAACTAAGTGCGGGTTACTAGATCTCCCTTTACTTCCTGGAACTTTGGCACATTTGACATTGAGATGTGACCATGCACATCATCTTAGGGGAGGAAAATGCCTTTCCCTGAGATGTCATCAGATTACAGATGAGATTTCCCAGCAATGCACTGCTGATGTAACCTTCCTAGGATGCAACGCTTGAGCACAATTACATCATTTGTGCCAAAGTGGACCAGCAAGTGGGAAAAAAATAAATTGTAAGTAAAATACAAAATATGTTTGGTTAGCGAAGGAATGTATGTGATTTTTAGTCAAAGGAGGTAAAGGTCCACTTTAAATTGACTCGAAGTGACTGACCTCATCACTCTTGACAGCTAAGGCTCAGATTTGCATCTTCAGAGTAACATGCCTAGGACCAAGATTACTCTCATCTGGGGGGTCCCACTTGTAATACATAAGTTCCAGCTGGGTGAAGGCACTGTTATTATAGATATATTCATGTCCCATCTTCCAGTTACCTACAGACGGGCAGCGGCAGCTGATTGAAGAGGGTCATCTCACTTGATCCCCTAAACAACAGGGCTACACTATAAATACATCATCTATTTGCTCATACAAGCCATCAGATCCGCAAAGGTTTCCAAATTAAAATTTAGAATTTTAGGCTAATGTTTACATTTAAATGAATTAGTAGGTTCATGTTTACATTGTTATCTCTGCTTACTTATATGTTCACAAAATGGAGCACAGTATATTGTAGCATACCTAAAACTATTGGCATTAGGTGGTAGCAGTATAAAGTGCTGTATTTCAAGCTTAAATGCCTAGATTAAAAGCATATTGTACCAAAACTAGCCCCATCCAGTGTTCTATGGTTATTTTAAAGGGCAACGTCAATACACAGTTGAAACACACACATAAAGTAAAATTTTATGGGATTTCATCATCAGTTTGCAGATTAGCCTCAGCTGCATTAAAAATAGCAAATGTTAGGTTGTTTTATAATGAGGTGAATACATATTACTTATATTAGAACACACAACAGTCATACAGAAATGGCAATTTCATTATAAACATTTGTGTAAAGCACTGTTTCTGATGAAAGGTTCTTGTCTGCTGCAAAGAGTTTCCTATCTTCCAGCATTGGTCCCTTTTAATTATACATTCTACAACCATACTGATCATCTCCTGGCCATTTCCTTAGCATAACACAAGTTCAACTGGGAATCTCTGTCTTCCGATATTCACATCAAAACAATTGTTAACAAAAGAACTATACAACCAGCATTTTTTGGAAAATAATCCCTTTACATTATGTGTCCAAATTTTAAGATTGCATTATTTTTTTTTAGCATGTAACCATGGAGGTCTACAGCTGTCCAGAGCTAGTCTTGTTTAGTGATAAGCTAATCATTTTTCAAATCAAGTAAATTAGAAATTTTTTCATTCACCTATATACAAAGCAAGCATTGTAGTCCAGTCTGGGAAAAAACATATACAGTAATTCCTGAATCACAATAGCCATGATTCATGTATTGCGTGATTCTCCACAGATCAACACGTGTCAGGAAGTCAGATACAGGGTTCAGCTACATAAGTCTGCATATGTGCATATGCCTGGTTTTGCTCATAGAGCTTTGCCGCGTCGTGTGTCACTGCGCAGACATGTGTAGGCCTGTGTGCCCACATCGCTGCATGCTCATGGATGTGTGCCTGTGTGTAATTTGAACTCTTGAGCTTTATGGGCTTTATATGCTGCCTCAGGTGGTCTGTGATTGTCAGCTATATCTATGTTCCTGAGATTCTGTGTTTTGATTTGATTACCCGTTACTGACCCAGCTTGTCTTGACCCTCCACTGCTCTCCTGTGTTCCTGTGACCCCAACTCGTTCTTGACGACCACTCCTGCTTTGCACCTTGTACTGCACTGTTCGTATGTTACCGACCTTGGCCTATTCCTGACTTCGTTCCTGCCTGTCACCTGGTACCATGCTGCCTGCCTGTTAACAACTCGCCATGTTGCAACCACGGTTTTCCTGGTCCAGTGTATTTCTTCTGTACTAGCATCCCGCTCAAGGTTCATTAGTATCGCAGAGACTGCTTATCCGGCTGAGGTGTCATCATCCAGCACTCATTCACCTTTGTGCCCCAGCGCACCTATTCCATCATCCAGGCACTCTGGGACCAGAGTTGCAAGGGAGGCCGCCCTCATCAACTCAGACTCCAACACGGTATGTGACAGCATGCAAATATTTCTGATTCATCTGATTTGATTGTCACTAGCCCTGTCTGCCCAGGTACTGCAGTGTTTTGTAAAGCATTAGGAAAACTCTGGTAAAGTTTACATTCAATAAATGTCCCAACTTTGGGGCCTCCATAGTTATCGTGTAAGACCACACTTTTAGATGTAGCTTAATATTGCTGTTTGGTTCACATTTATATTTTCAAATTATGCAAAAAAACTATTTTGTTTTTATTATTTCATTAAATGCACTTAAGGAAATCCTTTAGGGTAAGTTGGAGGACTAGTCTGTTTTTATATAGTGAATTGTTCTACTTGCATGTATTTTTGGCTAAATAATGGTGGTATGCTTGGCAGAACTATGTAATAGCTTAATAAAAATGTTAGTGTTGATTAATTTACTCTAATACTGATATTGAGCTGCAATCCCTATTTTCACAGATAAAAAAAGCCCTCCAGAGACCCTCCACACCCCCCCTGAGACCCTCTGCCTGAGACATCAGGGGCGGGGGTCCACTATTATATGTTTTGCCCTGGGCCCAACAGAGCCTTGAATAGTCCCTAAGGAGGTTGGGGCGTCCTCCTGACAAACCTGCACCCAATTTGATATCTTCTTCCCCCATGTGCTCCAAGATGGAGACTCTCATAGTTTAGAGTTAGGACCGCACTATAAGAGGTGCCTTGGCGCGGCAGTGCGGCTTACACATCCTCGGCTAAAGACGTGTATCCAAACCTCTGTCATTATCCTTAGTGGTGAGACATGTTGTTTTACATGCTGGTTTTGTGAGTGTGCCATGATGCCTTTCTGCTGTTTGAATAGTCCCTGCCGCTGAAAAGGACATTTACCTTCCTCCCTATTTATTTTGCTTTCTTCCTCTATCTCTCTCCCACTGAGGAGTGGTTTGAGCCCCTTGCAACCCCACCCCACCAATCTAGAGGTCATAACCCCAACACTGCAGTGCTCTCCTTACCCCATACTTACCTTAAGTGAAGGAACATATCTCTCTTGTATACACCATAACCACCAACCCGCTCCACAAGTTAGATTTCACTGCCCTAGTCCACCATCATGCTATCAAAAAAACCTGCAATGCTTGAGATGTAATTAAATATCCTCAAGCACTTCAGTTTTTGGCAGGTGTTATTCCCCCAGGTTGCTATGTGATGGTATCAAAATTGAGTAGTCTTCAGATAAGGACAGCAAGTGATAAGAAATCTAGAGCTAGTTTCCAGCTCAATGTCTTACTAGAGTTCCATACAGAAATAAAAACCTGCCAAAATGTTAAGTTGGTTCCACTCTTTTACAAGATAAAATACATTTAACTAGAATTGGGCTTTAATCTTTAGAGTTTGGGTAGCAGGAGATTAAGAATCAGGTTGAGTTTACAGATCAGGGGACGTTGTGGCTTACTTTATTTTTCCAACTAAAACTGAAGTACCGTCTAACTATATGTGAAAAGGGCTCTGAGCAAGATCATTAATGGAAACCCTGGCTCTCTAACATAAAGAAAATACAGCTAGTAAGATGTGTTATTATAAAAAAGAATAATTCCACAGCTCACTAAACAATTACAATGCATTCTAAAAAAAGGTAGACAAACAATATATGCAATTATATTATCTTAATTTATGTGCCAAATAACATTATTACTTGCAGCAACACTGTTCTGGAGTTCCTTTAATGCTGGCCACTAGATCAGTTTAAAGGGGTCTGCAAAAGCTATATATTATCCTGCATGGATGGAGTGATAGGATAGATAGATAGATAGATAGATAGATAGATAGATAGATAGATAGATAGATAGATAGATAGATAGATAGATAGATAGATAGATAGATAGATAGATAGATTCTGTACTAAGCTATTTTTATTTAATACTGCAGCAACCTTTGATTTTTTCTTTAATTTTGTGACTAGAAACATCTTGAAGCCGCATTTATAATTTACTTAGGCTTACAAATGCGGATTAGTGTAGAGCTGTTTATAGCTCTGTAATCTAAAGCTGGATCTGGGTGTGTACATGGTACCTGCTGTTGACTGTGATGATCTAAGAGTTTCCTAATCCAATACAATGACTATGATAATGCAAATACTGCATCTATGTTGTGGTTTAGATGGGTTATAATTGATAAAGTTTATATATTGCAGTCTTCCCGGCTTATACATAATAGGCTGGCTCTATATGTTACTGACAAATTGTATGAATTTACTGTATGCATTCTGACCAGGCACAGTATGACTTAAGATTATGAGTGATGGGCGAATCTTCCCAAGTTTGGCAAACTTGTAAAAAAATTTGCACATTTTGCAATTTAATGCAAACCCTATAGAAGTCAATAGGAGGCGAATCTTTTAAAATCAATTCTCTCCATTTTCAAGGCTAATATGTAAGGGATTGTCAAACAAAACATATGGGGAGCTGGACACTTCCAAAGAAGACATGTCCAATGCATAAAACCTTTAAAAAAAATACCACTTAAGCAGGGAGCAGCTCTTTTAATAAGGCTTAAAGGGCAACAGATATACACAATTCCTTTATTCAACATAAGTGATTAGTAAGTGTTAGCACAGCGCTATAGGTGTTTTGAATAAACTAAGTACCAATAATTAAAACGAATTAGTGTTACAGCTAAATACCATAAGGTGAACCATAAAGATAAACATGTAATATTAAGTTTAGGTGAAAACCATAATATTCACAGTGAAAGAATGGTGTAAAAAATGTTTCCAACCACTGAAGGGTCTTCAAAGAGACCTATTCAGTGTTTAATAACATTAAAAGCATAAAGCTACTAAAGTGATACAATGTGGCAGGGGTATCTAATGGTGACCTATTCAGTGTTAATAAATGACCTTTAGAGCATAAGGCTCCTTTAGTGATACAATGTGACAAAATATCAATGGATTAAAGCACTAATACATCATAACAATCTCAGTGGTGGGTGGTAGTAAAAATTGTGAGAACCCAGTGAACAAAAGTTCCAGTGAAAAAAAGGGGTGAAAAATATATATGAAAAAATATAACGAATTGAAAAAAAGATTAAGAATTGAAAAAACTCCTTTAAAAAGTCTCAATCCGTGATGTACAGAATGTTGTTTAGATAGCAGAGAAAAGAGCCAGTGCTTTTAATGTTCACATAGCAGCTTTAGGACCGCTTACTAATTTATTATTTTAGTAGTCTTCCAAGAGCGCAGATCTTTGTTACAACCTTTAATCAACATGCTTGGGTATGCTTTAAACCTGCACATGAAGTGGCACATCTGTACAATATACTAAAGCAAAAGTGACATTTATAAAGAAAAAATACCATTTTAACTGTGGCTAAATTACATTTCATGGCCACTTCCTTCTGTTTTTAAACAAAATGGTCAGGAGTTACCTTCAAAATCTATACCAAACTCAATGAGGGTCTTGTATGGATTGTAAGGTGAACCCCATGAAAAAAAAATGATTGCCCCCTCCCCCACAAATCCATACAAGACCCTTATCCAAGCATGCAGACTTACTAACCAGGAAAGGAGGAGGCAGCAAATGGGTCCCCGCCCCTGAACCATACAAGACAACATAACCTCAACAGAGAATACCCTGTCCCCATGTTTATGAGGAAACGGGCCTCTTACCCACATCCCTGGCCCAGTAGATGTGAGGATCTGGGGGGAGGCAGGTAGCAGGATAGTGGTAGCTAGGACACTGGCAGCAGTCTACGCTCCAGCAACCAATGACCCTGTGTGACCACTTGCATCCTAGCAACCAGTGATGCTGTGCGACCGCTTGCATCCAAGGAGCTGATGATGCTTGCAGCTCGCATGACGGAAGTTGTCATTACCTAAATGACTTTCAGCAGCTGCTGGAGGTGCATTCCGGCGGTTAGGTGAACAGACCATCTAGTTTTCCAGCTGGAGTTCCCTGCATGGCAGCAAACTCGAATCACATCTCTAAGGATGATCATTATTTGATGCAACTTATGATTTAGCACAATTTTCACTGCATGTGTACAGTATGAATAATCACCGGAGTCAACATAATGGTCATGCAAGGTGGTGGTGTCAGATAGATCTTTTGGATGAACTTGTCTATGGAATTGGCATGTCAATTGAAACCTAAGTTTGCATCTGTCTTTCATAAAGAAGAGATTTTTGTGCTTTAATCCCACTAAAAAAGAGGAAACATTTTTTAGTAACAATTGGGCCATGTGATAAAATGTTTATCTGTATCTTTGATAATGATCCACACCAGTTCCTGACTTGTAACGCCTCTAAAATTATTTTACTAATATAAGTTTTGCTATATGAATTGAAAACATAGTCTAGTCCTGATTGCAGTATACATTTCTTATAATATATGTATAGCCACTAAACTCCCAACATAATAAAGATTTACCTCAAACATCAGACAACACTAATGTTGAAGTGAAAAGAGGAACTGCCTGAAAACCAGCTCAGCATTTATACAGTTCTGGAAGTCTAAAAACCTAATACAATCAGACATCTAAACAATGCAAGCAAACCATCCCCTCCCGTAGCCTTAAAAGTAGGGAGAAAGAAGATACATATGATGGGATTGTCTCCTCAGTGTCTATCATATGATAATTTACTCAGCTACATCTAGTGTCAGAGTTATGTTAATCCCATTGTTAACCCTATCACACAAATTGACAAATGGACTTGACTAACAGACTAACAAGGTAAATGGGAGTCTCAGTCCAGAGTTAACCCCTTTGGTGTTGCTGGCTTCACACTCTGTACCTATAATGGGCACAGGGTCACTTAAACGTAATGCCAGGGGAAATATGCAGCATATCCACTCCACACATAAACCTGGGATAATAGTTCCTTGTAACCCCAAGAGGTCCAAGTGGGTCTCCATAGTCCTAGGTCCATAGTCAGTAGGAAGGAGGCTAGCCCCCAGATTCCTCCAACAACCCCAGTGAAGGTTCAGTCTGTCACATGGTACCCCTTAAAATCTTATACCAGACCCTTAATCTGAGCAGCAGCCTGGCAGGGCAGGAAAGGGGGGGACAGAATACTCCTCTGCTGATTTGACAGAATGCAGTGGGCAGAGCAATAGCCATTCTGTTATTGGCTTTTGCAATTTAAAATAGCCAATAACAGAATGGCTATTGCTACTGCAGAGGAGCAGACCTGAGAGAGAAAGTTCTCTCTCAGGTCCGCACCTCTCTGACTGACATTAGGCAGTGGGCGGAGCATTAGCCAGTCGTCTATTGGGTATTTCAATTTTAAATAGCCAATAGCATGCTTTGTTTATTTCTGCCCACTGCCTGATGTAAACAGTACATCAGGAAGTTATTTTTTTCAATTGTCGGCTGATGCTGGAATTACTTTGTGGGACATTATTAAAAATGTATTTTAAATAAAAGAATTGTCAAAAATTCATGTTTTGTTTTTTGTTCAATTAAAGGAATTTTCACTAAGGTGTGTGTTTATTTAAATTTTATTTAACCCTTTAGTGAATGATTAGGGGTACAAGTACCCCTTGCTTATCCACAAAGGGGGATGGCATCTGAGTGCCCCCTTTATGAAAGGGGGTACCCAGATGGAGATGAGCCACAAGTAACCGCACACTGTTTTTTTTTTTATTATTACATCCCTACTAGACCTAAAGGGTCTGCTATGAATTGGGAAAATAATAATTGGGGAAATAATTGGGGAAATAATAATAGTTTTTTTTTAAATGGCATGCCCCCCCGGGCATGCCATTTTAAAAAAAACTATTATTATTTCTGTGAACAGTTAAACACTTTTTTTGTATTCTATGACAGCTGTTATATTCTTTACATTCGGGATGGAAGTGTCCGCAAAGAAGCAGAACCTGTTACAGAATAACACAGATCTCTCAGCTTCTTTCATTATTTACATTTGTAACAAATATAATGCAAAAACAGATCAAAACAAATGTCCAATAAAAAGTCCTAGTGATGGTTTCCAATCTATCCTAGTAGTCAGTATTAGATGGCAATCTCCTTGCTCTTCATCTTCATCTTGTAATATAAAACGGCTGACCAATGATCGCTTAATCGCTCTGCTCTTTCATCCATGGTATATTCGTCCTGGTTGCCGATTATGAATTATGCCAAATCGCCTCTATCAGATCCTCTATGATCCTCAGTAGCGATATATCCTTCATGCGGCTTCCTGCTTTCCTCTTATTAGAATTGGTTACCGATAACTCAGGGAAATAGAAAAGTGCTCTCCATTGTGCAGTATTTTAATAAAACATTTATTAGTAAAAAAAAAGTATTGCACTTACAAAATCAATAAAAACTTTGCGCTTGATCAAACACACTCAGCTGAATCATGCTGCTCTGCAAGTTGTGATGTCCGTATGCTCCGCCCCCCAATGCGTTTCATCACTCAGACTTCATCCTTCGGAACGGCGTATACAAAGAGGAAGTGACGAATCGTATCCCTACACTATAAGATGTAGCAAGCAATTGTCACAAATGATACTTAAAGTGACATTAAAGGATAAAAAAAATGCCCTCCCCCATGTTAATGTCAGCACTTACCTTAAATTATGTCTCTTAATCCGATCTTCCTCTTCTTTCCTGATGTTTTCATCTGTCCCTCCAGCGTTGCGGCGGCTCTCCGATCCAGCGCTGACTCCTCTCTGCTTACAGGCACTTCTGATCCAGCGGTGTCTGCAGGCGGGTGCACGCGTCCATAGACTTACCTTGCGTCTTTGCTCGTCTCCCGGCCGAGAATCCGAACTGCGCATGCGCCCGACCCAAGATCCTTTGCGGCCTCACGAACAGTTCCGGACTCTTGCCGCGGGAGCACGCAGCGATAATGAGGTCAGTCTAAATCGCTATTTAAGAGTTTTTTGTTTTTTTTTAATGTATGCCTATATCTACTGCTTGTAAGCAGTAGATATAGGCAAAAAAACGGGAAGCTTTAGAACCCCTTTAAATGTGTATTTAATGCAATTTAAATATGATGGTGATACACTGCACAAAGCAGACAATACGACTAAGCACCTATTGCATAGACTGGGCAACAAGCGCGCGTAGGGATTAATGAGAGATTATAAAGGCCTGAGAGTGTTGAAAGCACTTTTTTTTGCACAGAGAAATCTCACAGCATCCGAGGATATCTTTCTGCAGCAGAACACTGATCATTCCCTTTGTAAGGAGTTCTTATGGAAATGAACTTTTCAAGTACACTGTAGACTGGCCAAGTTGGGGAGAACATTACAGGGAGTCCCAGTGGTCTGGTAATATAAATAATGTCATGCATACCCCTTTTACTATCTGCCATTCTTAAGGAGAAATCTACCGCTCTCTAATCAGCATTTAACCTCAGTTACTGAAGTGTTTTCACGACTAAGAATAGGCATTTGTTCTTAGAGTCTAAAGCAGATAAGTTAAAAGCATGTACAACAGGTGTTTTTTAAATATGGTGCTCCTTGAACTGGTGAAGACCTTAGCAGACTCTGTGGCTTTACCTTCTCTCAGGGAGTGACATATGCCATTGCGGATAGGACAGATGTGTCTATCACAGGGCAGAACAGATATATTACAAGAGATTTTCTGTGCAGATGGCCCTATGCATATGTCAAACAAACCATCTCTATGTATGGACTATATATAGCATGTTGAAGAATCAGAATAAATAGACCTGTCTCGCATGCACACCATGTAGACACCAACCCATTTAGACAAACCACTTTGGCTCTCAGAAAACCGTAGTTTGCATTATGATTAGCCAAAACATGCAGCATATAATGCACTTTCTATGTACCCCTTTAAAGGTGTTACATAGAAACAAAGCTAGATATACTATACTAGAAAAAAGGATGCATATGATTGTAATATTACAAGAAGAGCAGGCAAACACAACTTGGTCAAGTAAAGGTAAGAGTAGTATAATTTATTGTATTTGTAATGATTATTATTGCATTTGCAAAGATTTCAAAATGTTTGTGACTATATGCTAACATTTTACAAACAAAGTTTTATATTCCATATCATGAATATGACCAATCAGAAAAAAAGCCCTTTATTTAAAAAAAGCAAATATGTTTTTGGAACAGTTTACATTTCTTTTAAAAAATGACATAGTATGATATAAACCTCAGCAGTTCCTTATATTTAAATGGCTTAGGCATTAGTGAAATTGTTATTGCATATATCTGTGAAGCTTTGGCTACATGATTTGTGTTTGGCATACATATCCCTTATTTACAAAGGGTTAATGCACTCCACTCTGATTACAAGCACATTGCACATGCCGGTTAATCAGTGAAAGAAGGATTTGCCTATTGTTTGTACCCAATGTACTTTTTTCATGCCGGACTAGCAAATATGCAGCAAAATGTTAAGTTCTTTCACTAATTCTTCCAGCAAATTTAATAAAGATTTTATGAATATTATAGAACTGTAAATATTGGAAACTTAAGTCATCTGTTTTTCAGAAAAATCCCTTGGAAAGAGACATAATAATGAAAACAAAAGGACTTCCATCTGCATGTTTGATTAATTCTTTTGCAATATACATGATATTAACTTCTGCATGATCCCATCCCTCCGTCTCACATGCTGAGGGTTCACACACAAGGATGCAATATTTGGGAGACAAATTTGTAAAACAGGGGGAAAAAAAAGAGAAAATAATGTTATGTAATAAGACGAAGGATTTTGTGTGCTAAATTGTATCATTTATTTCATGCAAAATGAAAAAAGGAGCTCTTGCAATTTATAAGAAATAGAACGTTGTTACAATAGATGCAATGATTGTTACACAGCTGAATTTCAACTATTTCCTGGATGTTGCATTTTTTTCAATGTTCTTATTGTTTAATATGCATATGCCAAGTTGTATACTTTACAATCATATGGACTAGACATTTCTGCCAGGAGTTACTCTCCCATGTGTGAGGCAGCTACCTGTTAAACAAGTATGATTTACTTTAAAGTAGAACTAAAGGCTATACGTTTTTTACCTTAATGCATTATCTTCATTAAGGAGAAAAACACCCTGGTACCTTTCCATGCCCAAACACTTATCAAGTGTCCCTATCCAATGCCGCCTGCTCCGAAACGAACTGCGCTGCTTCCCTGAAGTTCTGGGTTGTGGAGGAGGGATCCTGAGGCCACTGAGTACAGTATAGAGCAACAATAGGCTGCTGCAGCTGCTTGTCAAATTATTATGAGGATGGGGTAGGCGGAAACATGGTTGTGGCTTGCCGAGCACTGTGTTTCAGTAAACACACACAACTTGGCTCAGATTCCGGCCAGGAGCGTGCATACATGGGTGTCTCCTTTGCAACCTGCCTGTAAACAGGAGGAGAGGGCCGTGGTATATGACCTACAGAAAATATCTGAAATGGGGTAGTTTAAAAAATAAAAGTGTATGAGGTAACATTGGATCTCCCGTGGGGAATAAAAAAAGCCAAGGGTTTTATATCACTTTAAAGTATATGTAAAAACTGTACTACAGCCTTGTGTTCAGTCTTGTACACTTGTAAAGGCTTCTCTGCTATATTGAAATTGTTCATTCTGATTTCACTGCACACTGTGAGCTTCTTACACTGTGCATTGGAAGCTGCAGCGATTTAGATAGAAGCCACCTTATTCCCAGGTTGGAAGATGCACAGCATCATCTAGCTCTTTCCTCCCTAGCTTACAGTCACTGGCCAGTCCCTTTCATTCACTGGATTTAATTTCTTTCAACCATGGACAGACATCCCAACCTGCAAAACCTTATTTCAGGGAGGTTCCCGTCTCATTTCAGGGAGGTGCCCTTTCTGTTAGAGTCTGATCCAGTTACACCAAGTGACTAGATAATCCTTGTAAGATGCTTTATTCATGACATGATAATTCCATTCCCGGTCTTTCTGTCCTAACAGTGAACATCAGTGACGAAAGAAACCAGTTTATCACATTCACTTTAATGCAGTCAGGAAGCTACTTTCTGTTTTCCTTACTTTGTTTATTGTTTTAAACATTGACGGTAATGGTTAACATTTGCGATCACTAACTCAGATCTATTGATCAAAGAGCAATGCAAAGCATTAGGTTTTACCTCTAAATGTATCTGGTAAAAAGTGAAAAGCAATCTGCATTATTTACTTGTTAAGACAATGCTACCGAGGACCGATTTCTAGCATACTTAAAGTGACACTAAACTCAGTATTTAAATCGTAAAAATACATTCAAGTACCTTAACTATGAACAAAAATGTACGTTATTTCTGTATCACTCAGCTCTAGATCCTCAAATCATCTCTGAACTGGTGTTGACACTGTCCTTCCTTCTGGAGGATGGCTACTTTTGTTCCCCATTGTCCCTGTGTTTGTTGTAAAGTAGCTACTTGATGGACTACAATCTCAAAACAAATTAGTAAACTAAATGTGAGATTGTAGTCCATAATGGGAGCGAGCGTGGAGTGGTGGCTACTTTATAACACAAGATTTAACTCTCAAGTTTAGTGTCACTTTAAACAAGCATGTTGTTATACTGTATGTTCACAGTTACATAATTAGGTGCCTTCCCCTGCTCCTGGAGCTTAGAAAGATTTGTGCAGGTGTGTGCCAAAATAGGCTGTGGCTTATCATGCTTCTGCTAGTAACAGATTCCCTAGTGTAATAAAGGCCCCAGATTGCTACCCTGTCTGCCAGTACCATCTGGTCAGATCATTAAAGTTGCTTTTTTTCATGGTTTGTGCATATTTCTGTTTGTAGAGTAATGTATAGTTTAACTTTTCTGCAACTTAACTGGCAGCAGGGCAGAGTGACAGTATTCCTTAATCCTCTCGTTGTTAGGTTGTAATACTAACTCTAGTCAGAGGACTAGTGGTGAGATAAGGTAGTTTGTTCCACAAGCTAGACATGTGCGTTACGTTTCAGTACAAATCGAAATTCAGACGAATTTGCGTTATTCGGAAATGTGGATTTATCCGAATCTCCGAATAAACATTAGTGAAGAATTTCAACCTTAAAGGTTGATATATAGCCTGTCTTCTGAAATAACGAATTGTATGCAATAACAAACAACGACCATTCAAAATTACGAATCAATTTGGCATAACGAATGACTCATTTTGCCAAAATAACGAATCATTCATCATATTAGTTCTAATGTAACAAATACGACGAAACAAAATTATTTACTTGATTGATAGAAACGAAACGAACCAAATTATTTTCCGATGCACATGTCTACTACAAGTCTTCTTTGTTCATGTCTTTGTAATATAGTAGCAGGTATGATTTAAAGAATAACTGTACAATTTAGCATACAATATATACAAAAAATAAATTACTTCACTTTACCTATGATTTTTAAAAAGTATTAAGGGGGTTATTCACAAAGCTGCCGAAGGATCTAGCCATAGCTTTGACTGATCCTTCGGCTAGCTTCAGCCCCAGGACCCCTTTGGTTCAGTAGAACCGAAGGCCTGCTGTACGGGCTATTCACTATAGCCCGTACAGCTCCCGAAGTTGGCCGACGGGCTCAGTGGAGCCGAAGGCATATGCTTCGGCTCGACTCAGCCCAGGGGAAATTCGAAGCTGGCTGAATTGGCCATTGGCCGGCCGACAGCCTGCTACCCCAGGCTCAGCTCATCTACTCTCTGTTAGGACTTGGAACTCTGTTTTTTTAGTTCCTGCGCACAAAGTCTAAAAAAGTTCATAATTTCTCGAATTGTAAAGCAGGTCCAGGCAATGATTCGCTTCCTCTCAGCTCCACACCAGGTGCAGATGTCTAGGGATATGGGCTCAGCCCCCCGCATATCACCAGGTTTGGTATACATGGAAAGTGTCGTGTATGTGGAATATTCACCTTCATTATTTGTATTAAACCTACAAAGTTATTGGCAGATAGTTTGTAGAGGAGAGCCGGGACCACCTCGTGCGGTATGGAGAGGCTGGCAGCAGCCTAGGAACTTACCCGCCTGGATAGAAGTCCTCCGAGCTGGGGATGGGGACATCGCATCCGATTGAGAACATGTGTGGGGTGTCAGCAATCTTTATTGTCTCTGGCCACTTGCAGATTCAGATCAGCGTCCCTGGTTACCGGTGTAAAATCACTGCGTCTCCGACGAGTTATCAGTGTGTAATGACAGATGGGCATCCCTGGTTACCAGGGACGCCCATCTGTCATTGCGATGAGAGCTTGGCAGAGCCGGCTTTCATTTGCCCGCAGGCTCTTTCATTTGCCCGCAGGCTCCGACAAGCTCTCATTGTAATGACAGCTGGTCACGGCCAATAGAAAACAGTTGGGCGGAGCTAGCTGCCACTGGTAACTCTGCCCAATCGTTTTCTACTTTTTAAAAAACTTTTTTTACTGTTTTTCACCTTCATTATTTGTGATAAACCTACAAAGTTATTGGCAGAGAGCTCATAGAGGAGAGCCGGGACCGCCTCGTGTGGTATGGAGAGGCTGGCAGCAGCCTAGGAACTCACCCGCCTCGATAGAAGTCCTTCGAGCTGGGGATGGGGACATCGCATCCGATTGGGAACATGTGTGGGGTGTCAGCAATCTTTATTGTCTACGGCCACTTGCAGATTCAGATCAGCGTCCCTGGTTAGCGGTGTAAAATCACTGCGTCTCTGACAAGTTATCAGTGTGTAATAACAGATGGGCATCCCTGGTTACCGGGTAACCAGGGACGCCCATCTGTCATTACGATGAGAGCTTGGCAGAGCCGGCTTTCATTTGCCCGCAGGCTCCGACAAGCCCTCATTGGCAGCTGGTCCCGGCCAATAGAAAACAGTTGGGCAGAGCTAGCTGCCACTTGTAGCTCTGCCCAATCATTTTCTACTTTTTAAAAAACTTTTTTTTACTGTTTTTCTATTCTGCTCGGTACCACCACCAGAGCGGCATTCGGCTATTCACTCACTGCTGTTCGGCATCTATGAGAATAGTCCGAACAGCACCGAGTGAGCTGCCGGAGGTTCGGCTAAGCCGATCCAGATGTTGGATTGGCTGACTCGAACACCATCTGCACTTCGGGCCGGCTGTTCGGCCGACCCGAAGCCACCCGATGTACGGCTGATTTCAGCCGATATACGGCTGAAATCAGCCGTACAAGCCTGAAGCGAATAGCCGAACAGCGTGCGGCTCACTTCACTACTTCGGGTGGGTTATTCACTTGGCTGCCTACGGCAGCTTTGTGAATAACCCCTTAAGTGTATCAAACATAGATACAAAAGGGGATTCCCCATTCTTTAGTTTTGTTTTAAAAATAACCAAGAAATGACTATTTGTTGATCTAGATTGACTTGAATATTGCAATTAAACTAAGAAGATGCATATCAAGCAGAGGGTAGTTGAGGCAGAGATGGTACAGGGTGCAATTTGACAACAGTTTTTATAATGTTGTCATTATCCTAAAAATGTGGCATAATGCAATATGGCAACAATAAGGAGTGGCCTAACTTTTTTTGCAGCATGTGAGTGTGTTCACGAACCCTAGTTCCATTTCTAAAGCAAGTATCCTTGTGGGGTCATAGTTGAAATCATTTTTTTCCTGGTCCCTGCCAAGAAAGCTGTACAGCTATTGAATATTAGAGCTGGTAATGTCCAATGTATAGATCTATAACAAATACATACAAATGTTTATAAATTTACTGCATGCCTCTACAGTCACGTACCAAGCTTTGATTGGTGATGCTGTGTTGTTGCTGAGTATTAAACAACTGATACTAGTTCAGTTTTAGGAATCAGGAGCTTAATTTTCCTCTTCTGGTAAGCTGAACAAATGGCTGACCCTTGTCCCTTTAAGAAAGTAAACTAACATGGTCTTGGTTTTCTCTGATTGACTCAAGGTATTAAGACAGATTAGGGGTTTAGTGTACTGCAGTCTTGGATGTTCCTCGAATTCTAGGTTAGTATGTTAGCATGTCACTGAGTCATTAGGCCAGACCTTTCTTATCACATACACACACACACACAATACATTTAGAGACAAAATAAGAATAAGCCAATGTATAGGCATGTGATACAAACTTAAAAAAACAAAACTGTCACACACTACATCTCACACAATAACACTACTGATGGTATTTCATTTAAAAAGGAAAAAAAAACAGAAAACAGAAAAAAAAACATAATTGTAACCATTACAGAAAAGTTGCTAAGTTATGCAATACTTGTTTCTTTCCTTAGCAAGTGAACAATTAACATGTTTGAATTATTTAAAAAGAACAATAATTTTATGAAACACACGGTATTAGTTGTTAAAATCAATACATGGCACCCCATCAGTTACATTGTTAGACAAGTTGATAAAATACACCATCAACTTAAAGCAATAAAAAAAAGAATAAATAAATACATTGATAACTTTTATAAGAACTCTATACTCACAGTTGATCCAGAGGAAGCAAAAAAAAAAAAAAAAAAAAA
>NW_017306303.1:1413598-1416113 GCF_000935625.1 Nanorana parkeri
GAGGAAGCAAAAAAAAAAAAAAAACCAAAACAACCCTATAAAGCATGGTCCAATTTACTCCAACAGATGAAAAAAAATCCCTTCCTTATTCCCTAAGATGATCCAATAGTCCCTGGATCAACAATCTCTGGTGTTATTACTTATAAATGTTAATATCCATTTATATTCTGTACAAGCAGGAATACATTCAGATTTTTGAGCTGTCAAGATCTAGTTCCTGAGGGACACATTTTTGCAGCTCCCCCTTAATTGCCTCTTCACAAGAGTGAACAAATTCAGGTCAGCTAATCTTTCCTCATAGCTGAGCACCTCCATGCCTCTTATGAGTTTAGTCGCCCTTCTCTGCACTCTCTCCAGTCCCACATGCTTTTTGTGAACTGGTGCCCAAAACTGAACTGGATACTACAGATGAGGTCTTACTAATGCTTTGTACAGGGGCAGGATTCTCTCTCTCTCTCTCTCTCTCTCGCTCTCTCTCCCCAGGAATGCTATAGCTCTTTTAATAGAAGAAAGTATTTTATTTTACTTACTTTAGAAATTACAGCTGCATGCTAGTATTACAACTTCCAGGTCCTTCTCAATTGTTTCTTCATTATTGACTCCCCCAGTTGTACTCCCCCTAGCATGCATGATGCATGTTTTTAGCCCCAAGTGCATAACTTTACATTTATCAACATTGAACCTCATTTTACAAATAGCTGCCAATCATACAGTACATTCAGTTCTGCTTGTAAGTTGGAGACATCTTGTAAGGACTTCATCTGCAAGGAAATCATCTGCAAACACAGAAATGGTACAGTTAAAGAGGAGAGTCTAACAAAAAAATATTTAATTTCTATATTTTATTTACCAGGGTACCAAATGCATAAAGCACCTGGTCCCATTTGGATTACGGAATAAAAGCACCTTTTTTTATGCTGGCTGTAGCTTCACCCGAGTCTGAAGCCTAAAATATGTATGGCATGTACAGTCAGCACTAAGCCTTATCCCCTCTCTTAGTTGACTGTTTGCTTACTATTATGAAGGAATGGTCAGCGCTTCAGGCTGTGTGATATGGCTGCTGGCTGCTAGTATACATACAGGGCAGTGGCATCTTCATCACACAGTTTTTGTGAATTAATCATCAGCGCTGTCAAGGCCAGTACAGTGTATTACACAGTGCATAGAGCTCTGAGCATTCATTCATAAAAGATCGCTCAGCGCTGCTGGGCTGTGATCAATCTGCGGGGTATGTAGTTACAAGGAGTACTGGCAGGTAGATCATATAGTCCTGCAGCAATGAGTAATTGTGTTTTGTTTCAATGTGGATGTGCTGTTGTGGATTATGGATGTGAGCAAACTGTTTAGATAGGTTTTAGAGACATAATGTAACCCCCTAGCCTCATATCCCCACCAACAGAAGCTTAATAACTATCAGCATTCTATGATGGAAACCCTGCCACCACCCGCACATTGATTCCCAGAGCATAATATACCACCAGCATACTGCCCCCACTAACACCATAATATTCAGTATACCCTTTTATAATATCTCCACCTCCAGGAATATAAACTACCACCCTCCCCCAGCACAATAAGCCTACTAACAACAAGAATACACCCCTTTTAGCAAAAAACCCTTTCAAAGCAACAATACAACCTCTTCGACTGTATAATTCCTAGCAGCAACACCTTAAAAGACACAGTCTGCCATGTATGCTCATGGTGCTTTAGGAAGAATGGGTTTAGGTCCTGGTGGGCAGGTTTAGTTCCTGGTGGGAAGGTTCTTATTCTACCTCCCTTTGTGCCAGTGGGAAAGCATATTGATGGCAATTTATAGGGGCAACAACCTTCTTAATGCAAAGGTATAAAGGCCAACATTAATGACAATTGCAGATCTGACACCAAAGGAACCCAGTAGGAGACCCAATGCATATGCCTCAGGTACCAGGGCTTAGCAAAGCCATTGAAATTAGCTTTGACATTCTCTGCAGCACCCACACAGTTCACATCCCTCACCTCCTCAACCACACAATTTCACTGCAAGTATGTGGCAACAATCCCAAACAATCTGAATGCATGGACATTTTTACCTATATGTATGCAAATGTTATTAATGGCTTCCAGTTGAGGGGCAAATTTTAAGTTTATAAGCCTTTTAAAGAGCTTTTCCATTCTACAGTAATAGCTATCAGTGCTGGAAATTTCCTTTGTGTATATGCACTAAGTTAACAAGATCCTACAGTATGTTGTGTCTAATATTATAGCTACCCATTTGTTCCCAGCTATACCTCAATTTAGATATACATTCAGTGGTATCATCAGCAGTGGTATTCCTGTGACATTACCATTAAACAAAAAAGCTTTTTTACTGCATTCTGGTCTTTCTACAGAGGAACCCTGATGGTTGTCAGTGGAAATGTAGGCACACATACACTAAGGTGATTTCCCATGGTCCCTACTGACCAGCTCAGGTACCACAGGCAGTATCCCCCCCCCCCCCCCCCCCCCCCCGCTCCCACCGCATCCAACTATT
>NW_017306303.1:1416139-1430174 GCF_000935625.1 Nanorana parkeri
CCCCCCTCCCCCTTTGTTCAAGCATTGTATATAATTATATCCATATAAACGTACAGTACATATGCCATTGACACTTGCCTTAGAAGAATCAGTGCTGTGCCAATGCAGTCCTTGTGTGACTAGATATTGTTCTATCGTGGTTGTTTGATATTCCAGAAGATATCTATCATCTGTTGGTGGTGTAATTCTCAAAAAAGCTAGTCTAAAATAGCGATTTATAGGCACTTTAGTAGCGTGATACAATGTTAATAATTTTTAATATATAAGACAAATATATTCTCATCATTCATATTATTCTGATAAGACTGCTGCATAGCTTGTGGTAACATAGATGTCAGGTCAGGATTGAGTGAACATTTCACTGTTTGGGTACCAGCTACATATCTGTTTTCTCTGGCAGCACTTGAATTAGTGAATCTTTTGGGCTCAGATCCAACTAGGTGTAAGGTCAGGACACAAAGACATGTGCTAGTGTAACAAGAACTCAGTGAACCCTGTCACTACGGACTTGTGGACAAATCATTTGCAACAACAAGTAAAAGATTTTACAACTTAGAAATATTTAGCAAGAATCTTTTGAATATGTGGTCTAGGCTTTACTGTTCTGGTAATTACTCCTACAAAACCAGTAATTCACTTTAACTATGGAAAACTTTCTTCAAGTAGGCAGCATTTTGTAGATACCCTTTATCTGTGATCTACCCATTCTAGTATACATAATGGCCAAAGTTATGAATACAATCTGATATATCACACATTACTATATAACAAATTTTTTTGTGCATTTTTGCTTTTAGGAAGCCTTTTTTTGTATTGGGACTGATAAAATCCTTTAGCAGGGTTATTCACAAAAGGGTGAATAGTTTGGGGAAGGCAGGAGAAGTGAACAATCTAGGCCAAAATAGGCTAAACCCCTGTTGCCATGGCGCCCTGTGCTCGGCATAGCAACAGGGGTGAGGTGGCACAGCCAGGCCGGCCCTGGCTGCGCCCCCTTGCACCTGCGCCTGAGGTGAGTACCTCACTCGCCTCATGGTAGCTATGGCCCTGTGTGTAAGTATACATATATCCAGACATCTCAACTCTCCCGGAAGCTCCGGGAGTCTCCCGCTATTAGATAGCGGCTCCCGGCCGCCCGGGAGAGAAACATTTTCTACCGGAAAGGTTTAATCTGCTCTATCAAGCAGATTAAACCTTTCCCTGCGATCGTTTTTTTTTTTCTTTTCTGACATCGGGAGTTGCGGCCCGACCGTCAGTCAGAAAAGAAAAAAAAAGGCATACGATTGCATAGCTAGATTCCTATTGGCTATTGCACTTTGCAATAGCCAATATTGAAAGTGCTTCTTTCAGGTTGGGATCCCTGTATATCTTTACAGCTGGAGTTCAGCTTTAATGTCAGTGGCATACTAGATGCAGTACTGTTTCGCTATTAAAGCAAACCTGTACTTTTCTATGTCAGGGCAAATAAATACTTCACTTTAACCCTCTCATCCCTTACAAGGGATGAGAGGGAACTTACCGTTCCTTTACTCCCCTGCTGTGCTCAGTGTGAGAGCCGAAAAAAATACCCAGTAGTCTTGGCTTTGGAGGAGTATGTGACTCATTCCATGCTACCTATATAGTGGTGATAAATAGTCCTATGTATGCTATCACTCTAGTGACTTATACGACATGTTAACATTGTCTGAGATTTCAGTGCATTATTGTCAGTTTAATACATGAAGTTAGGAGCTCAGTATCATCAGGTTTTTTTTGCACTTATCAAACAGATACAACAAAATGCTTTCAATAGTATATTTAGCAGATCAAAGGAAGAACGGAAAAAAAATTGTTAGGATTTACCAGGGAAAATGCAATTTATTTAGAGTTTTACAGTAGATTTAAAATGGATGTGGAAGGGTTACAAGCCCTGTCTGTTTTTTACTGTTATCCGGAGCTCCATTAGAGAGCTTTACCTTTATTATCTGTCCTGCTGACAACATTTTACCAGACAGGAAGTGAGGGGAACAATGACAACACTGATAGAAATAACAATTAGATTTTAATTTCTGTTTGTGTTCCTGTTGTGGATTTTCCCTCACTTCCTGTCTGGTGAAAGCATTGTCATCTGGACAGAAAGGGAGTAGAAATCTGTCTAACACAGTCCTGAATAACAGTAAAAACCCCAAATGATTTTTAATCCTTCCCGACTTTATCCAAAACTAGAAAAAAACATTGGCTTCATATATACTTTAAGGTTGCATTATGGTTCTAGAGCAGTCTTTCTCAACCAGGGTGCCATGGCATCCTCAGGGGTGCCTCAAAATGTTGTGGTAGTGGGTCTCTCATGTGAAGGGGGCAATTAAGACTGATGTGTAGGAGTTCTTGAAATAAAGTGTGAACCCTGATGTGAAGGGGGAGGGGGGCTCTTATTAGAAAGGGGGGCTCCTGATGTGAAAAAGGAGGCTCTTGATGTGAAAAGGGGGGCTTCTGATGTGAAGGGGGGCTACTGATGCAAAGGCTAACTCAGATGGCGAGTGGATATTTCACATATTTGCTGATCCTTCCCTGTACTTAGCAAACACCAGAGTGATCAGTACTGATCACTCTAATGTTTGTAAATAACTGAGGAGATAGTAAGTGTTCACTATGTCCCCAGTTATGAACACACAGAAAGTGCTACACATCACTTCCTATTAATTCATGCCTGGGGACATAATAAACAGTTACTATCTCCTCAGTTTGTGAAGGAACAGGAAGCCTCTGTACATAGTGCTTCCTGTTCATTCATAAGAGAGGCTGCAGAAAAAGAAATTGAGGACTCTGTGTCCTCAATCTCTTTTTCTACATCAAAAGGGAAATATCAGTGGTCTGTTTAGACATTGCTGGTCAGTGTAGAATCCCTCTTGACATTAGGAGTCAGGGTATAATCCCACTTTACACTGGTGGTCAGTGTAAAATCCCCCTCCAGTAGTGGCCAGTGTAGAATTGCCCCTATATTGGTGGTCAGTGTAGAATCCTCTCTTACATTAGGGGGTCAGTGTAGAATCCCCCATACTTTAGTGGTCAGCGTAGAATCCCTCCCACACTGGTGGTCAGTGTACAATCATCTCTTACGTTAGAGGTCAGTGCAAAAATGCTCCTTACATTGATAGTCAGTGTAGAATCCTCTCTTTACATTGGGGGTTAATGTTGAAATACCCCGTACATTGATGGTCAGTGTAGAATGCTCTCTTACATTGGGGGTCAGTGTAGAAATGCTCCTTACATTGGAGGTCAGTGTAGAAATGCTCCTTACATTGGTGGTCAGTGTAGAATGCTCTCCTACATATGCCATATGCATGAGCAATTTCGCTCATGCATATGGCTATACAACAGGGGCGGAGCAACACTATGCAATACCGATCGCACAATAAACAGTAGAGTGGCGCGGGTGTATCTTTTGTGGGCTCAAGGGGAGGGCTGGTGCAAGGATTATTGTGTACATAGGTGAAGGTGCATTTTTCACCCCCCCCCCACCCCCCCCGGCGCCCTCAGACAACTGTCTATGCAGCCTTACGCTAGCGTGTAGTGTCCCCCATCATATGTACATGGAAACCATGTAGTGACCCGCATCACATGCAGACAAGCATCATAGTGACCCCTCTCTGTGGACGTTTAGTGTTCCCTAAAAAACACATGCAGCGGCCAGTACAGGGTCTCCCCGTCAGACACCCACTGTTTATGGTGCCCTGATTCAGGCTGTAGCTCCCTCGCCCCCATCCAGGTGCAAAGGCCAGTGAACATCGGAGTCCAGGTCATAGGAGAGCCTCCCCCTCCAGCACACACATACACACAGCATGGGAGGGGAGGCCATCCACCCAGCTCTTCTCTCCGTGTGACCCGCTCTGCGATCATCCAGCGCTCTACTGTCGTTGCTGAGATGTAGGGCCAGTGGTAGGAGTTTTGCAGCGCAGGACCTGCTCAAGGGGCAGCTGCTTTGGGCCCCACAACAATGAGTGGGCCCTGGGCAACTGCCCCTTTTGCCCTGCGTTAAAGACGGCCCTGATTCTGAAAGCAAAGATTCTGTAGAATAAAATGCTGGCAGTTGCAAATTTTTACATTGCACAATATTAGCACAACTCTTTATCAAACCAAAAATTTAAGTAAAACATACAGCTAAAAAAAAGTACATTTTATTGTCCAAACACACAATATAATACCCTTTTTTTGTAAACATGCCAAGGTTAAAAAACTGCGTGCATCTGTGGAACAGCAAACAAAATATGGTATCCCAAATTGTCCATAGACGACGTTTTAAAAGCCCCTACAGGTCATCCGTTAAAAGATATCCATGAATATTGGCCCCAGAATGATTGCTCTCTATCTGGCGTACGCGGCGATATCTAAGATGTGTTTTTGTATGTAGGTGCACCCGACACGTGTTTACTCATCGAGCATGTGCATATTAACTTATAAAGTTAAGTTAAAAAAAAAGATAAATAAAATAAATGTAAAAATAAAATTACCAATAAAGTTTTACTTAACTTTATTGGTATCAGGGGGCTGAGAGATGAGCTCTTTCTTGGGTGGAGCAAACTCATCTGGGGAAACCACAGAGTAGCACAGAGGGAAGCCAGGTAAGGAACAAAGTTCAGACAGAGATTTAGGTTAAAGATCATGGGTGAACCGCTAAAGACTATTCAGCACTGTTCCGTGGCAGGCCTCAGTTCATTTGGCGTCACTGTCAGCAGGGAGCATGCACACAGATGCACACAAGCCTATGCAGAACAATACAAAAATTCCCCAGCACACTCTCCACACAATTTACTTCTGGTTAATGTTTTGCACAGCTGTCAACCAATCTCTGACTTTGACCACATATGCAAAATTGCTTAATTTACAAGATGTCTGGGGGTTTCCTTGTATGAACTGCCCAAATCCCCACATAACATTTCAATAGGACTCAAATCAGGGATTTTACTAGACCAGTCCATAACCCTCAATTTTTTTGTTTTTGAGCCATTGCTTGGTGGATTTGCTAGTCTATTTTATATAATTATCGAGTTGAAAGATCAAGTTCAAGTTCTGCTTCAACATTTGGACAGATGGCCTCACATTCTTTAAGCACACTTTGATATGATGCAGAATTCATAGTTGACCGATGATTACAAGATGCCCAGTCCCTGAAGCAGCAAAGCAGCCCCAAAACATAACATTTCTGATGCAGTAGCATAGCACTGCATTGCACTAGATAGTATTACCGTTGCATTGAATGCTTTCAGTTGTTGCCTGGCATTAATATATAATTAATATAATTAATCCATACCTCACAACAGTCCCAAAATCCATGAGGCTATCCTGGGACTTCCACAAAATCCTGGTGTCCCATGGATCTGGATTGTGTTCTGCTGCACCTGGGTTTGACTCCTTTTCTTCTCTGTTTCTTGGAGTGATCTCCTGTCCAACATGAGCACTATAGTTTTGGCAGAGGGAGGCAGCAGCATGAGATGCAGAGTATGGAATGGTAAGTAATCCACTGAACACCACTGAACGTCCACAGAGCACCAGTGTCCCCCCCTCTGCTTCTACAGAGCATCAGTGCTCCCCCTCTTCCGCCACAGAGCACCAGTGTTCCCCATTTCCCTTCACAGATAATCAGTGCCCTCCCCTCTCTTCAAGAGTACCAATGACCTCCCCTCTCTCCCCACAGAGAACCAGGCCCCCCTTTTCCTCCACAGAGCACAACTGATGTTGGAAAATATGATATTTTCTAATTTCCCTTGTTTTTTCAACCTGTACTCTCCATATAATGAAAAATGTAGTATCTGAAGTGTAAGTGCATCTTTTTTTTTTATTTGAATTGTGTTTCACTGATTTAATAGCCTGACGACAGATATAAGCACATTGTTGCTCCTTATCGTCCTACGGCCAAAAAAAGTATAGATTTTAAAGTGATTTCTTTGGTGGAACAAACTGTAAATAAATTTGATAATTTTGTCATCAACTTTCTTGTACGGTTAAGCAGCCATTGTCCAGTACGAATGCTTATTTTACATTGGTGTTGAGAAATGTGTACTTTGGACCGGGTTTTATGCCCATAATGTTATGTGCACTTTGATACGTCTGCCACGCGTGGGTCCCGTGAACAGCCATCCTGGGAAGAGAGAAACTCTCCAAACTGATGAAATATTTATTTATTACTTACCTGAGGTGCAATGACAGTGACCTTAAAATAGACGTTACCTAGTAGGCACCGGTCCCAAACCAGAGAAACAGAGTACCTATTGTGGCACTGCTGGTAAATGATAAACATGGAACTCTTTAAAGTTTAAACAAACATAAAAACAGGCAAGAGACTTGGAATGAGTTGGAAAGATAGCATTTAAAAAACAGAGAAGTATTAAAATTAAAAAAAGTATTAAAGTAAAAAAAAAAACAGAAGATGTTATTGGGAAAACAATAATCTAGCCACACTAAGGAAGTCTAATGTTTCCATTAGCAAGGATTAAAATTCTCAGAAAATCATTTTTGACCCAACATGTGCATTCACTCAGTGAGCAGTCCTTGTTGAATGAGATTGCTATAAGACACTCACAGCACCTGCAGAGTTCTAATGATATTGTGATATTGTCCAGATTTTCAGGATAGTATCTCTTGCATTTATTTAACCTTTAGTTTGCAGCACCAGGGAAGAAATGGGAACCTGGGGGCCAAACATAACAAACTAGCCTTTCATGCAAGTGACAGATTTCCATGGGCTAAAGGCAGTGCACCATACAAAGTGTGCCATGGTGCTGCATTGATTGGATGGCATACAGCTGGGTGTTCTTCAAGGACATGGTTTATTGTGATACGTCTTTTCACATCTTCCAGCATCAGCGTACTCTCGGCATTCAGTCACATAACATCTCAGAGCCACAAAGGAACTTGTCGCTGGAAGACTTCCTTTTGCCAAACACTGTGATCACAGGTCTAAATGGGGAGCAGGTACCTATATAATGGCCAAGATTAGTCAATGACTGTGGCTTCTATAGATGTCTCATGAAAAATCTCCATTCAGGGACACCAGCCCTAAATATCTTATTGATGCTGTCCCTCAGCCCAATCTGCCCTGGTACAGCACCATACTGAGACTTCGGAAGATTTCTGTAGTATATGGTTTCTGGTTAACTAGAGCAAGGGGAGACACTACAACAGTGGTTTACTGAAGCCTTTATCAGTTGTAAATAATAAAATGAACACAATTCAGGGTCCAACAAAATGTTGCTACTACAGAGCACAGATGTAAGCCCTGAGCATTATATAATGCCTGAATGCAGAACCTAACAAGTTTCAAAAGTTTCCATTTGTAATAACTTAAGTTAACCAATAAAGGGTCAAATGTATACTTCAAATGTCTCATTAAATAATGGTTTACACTGTAGAAGACTATACTATTGTTAAAACTGACATAAAAATCCAACATGGCGTGTGTGTATGGGGTATTCTGTTGGTGTATGGAAGTCACCCAGAAATATAATTTCCTTATAATGTGGCTTAATGCTGTGCCAAGCTTTTTATTATAACAGCAATTGAACTGATCATGTAACTTTATTAAGAAGACTCTCCAGACAGAATCTGGAGCAACTGCCCATGGCGAACAGTCAGCTTCTATCTTTTATTTTCAAAGCTTAACTGAGCAAACTGAAGAGGGAGGCTCATTGCCCATTACTATGGGCAACTGCTCTAGATTATGTCTGCTCCAGTTTTAAAAAAATTTATCTTAAACCTTAAGAACCTTTTCTGAGAGTAGTAAGCCCAGTCTGTTAAATATTTTCAGATAATGTACATATGGGGTTAATATTGAATAACATAATTGCCTGGAATCCTCCTTCAATACCGAAGCAATGGCAAATGTAGCACTATTACACCTTGTCCAGTTCTGTATGTGACTGATTGTTCCAGCTGGAGAACTCTAACTATGCCCTGTTCATGCTGACTGGTCATGATAAGGTGAGATAAAAGGAACAAGGTACATCTTACATCATACTGATGGTGATAGGAAGAAAAATGATGCAGAAAGGTTTCATAATGAAAGAACAATATTGAGGGTAGAAGCTTAGATACATTTTTACTGATCTTTCAGTTGGCATGTTGGGAGTGTAATATAGCATATTACCACAGTTATATGTATAATTTATTAAGAGGTGTAATGGGGAAAATACAGGGTCTTTTGAAGAACATAATTCTCTTCTGACAAACTCCCATTTTATGTTTTGTGACTTTCCCTATATAGTGAGGATGTCATTACATGCCATGCTTGATTTAAAAATGGCCATTATCTGACCTCTGCACCTTTTGGGACCACTTTACACCTCTTCCTAAGAGACGTGGTGTATTTTTGAGGTGAGCAGATAAAAACACACCACAGATGCAGCATTGAGTATTGTATATAGCCATACTTTTTTAGTTTTAGATGCAGTAGGAAAGGATAGAACCCCTGTTCAGTGTTTTATTAATGTCTGTGTCCGAGCTGGGTAGATTCACTCTTTATATTTGCCCTGTTGGCCATTACCACCAGGAGAGAAGGTGATGAAAAATTAAAATTTTACAGTATTCACTAGTCAGGTGGTGCGTGAGGATAAATCTTCCAATGTGGACATTTGTTTCATTATCAATTGTCTAAAAGAGGAATTTACCTGACTTTGAAGAGACTTCTTCACATGCACTGTTTTTCCTCAGATAGGAAGTAAAGGGAAAAGTCATCAAAGGGACATAGACAGGAAAAAATTGACTAACAGTGATTTCTATCCTTCTCTACAAAATGTTTTAGATATACACGCGCTTTAAATTTGCTTTATCAAAATGAAGACCTAAACTAGTCTATACTAATTGCAGGGCAGGGGTGCCAAACCTCTTTAGCCTTGCACAAGATACATGCTTGCCTGGAGTGGAAGGGGGAGGTCATCTCAGCCAGGCAGGTCAAAAAATTATTTAAAAAAGTCTAGCTGTTGGTAAGTCATCAGCATTGGACATTTCCAGCCGTGTCCAATGCTTGTATCTCCCATTTGCATGCTGTAGCCCCAGATGATGTCTCAGGCAGAGAAGTGGCATGACCCTCTAGCATACTCCTAGGCTAGCACAGAGTATTGTAAGTAAGCAAAGAATAAAAAAAGCGAACATATGCAGCAAGCCTGTATTACAGTAAAAGTATTGATGCTTTAATCGGCCTCTAAATTCTTGTAAATTGGGGGCAGAAATTATTTTTCAAAATCTGCCAGATCAAAACATACTGTGCAGTTGCATTGCTGTTACTTCCACATTTCTTCCATTTTGTACAAATTAGCCCCAAGCTCTGAAATGTAGCTCTAATTCAGTTTAAAATAACACTTACAGCTATGCAGGGATGAGGTTCAGGTTTGCCATCACTATGGGTTCAAGGCAATTCATGCAGGTTCAAGATTCCCAGTCCCGGCAAATTTTTGTGCAAATTTGCCTGGGAAAAGGGCACTGCATGTCCTGCATAGTTTTTTTTAAAAGCCAGCCTCCTCACTATAAAAGGGGGGCTCAGTGCAGCCATAGTGTCAGTGAATTGGAAACTGTACTAGGGAAAGCATACAGAAAGTTGACAACCTACAGAGAGATAGATTAGGAAACTAATTCTGATTCTAATTCTAGTTCTTTGGGAAATCCATCCCTTTGCTGCATTTTTGTGTTTTGTTATAACTGGGGGCTTTTGTAAATTAATTTTTTTTGGATGATTTGAGGTCAGCTGTCCCATCCATAACTTTTTTGGCCTAATTGGTGTATGCCTAATGTTTTGCATTATGTATGGGGATTTGGGGGGGGTTGTTGAATGTGAGTGATATAATGATAAGAGGTTTAGTACTCACTGTTCTTGCATTTGGCTTTCCTTCCTTTCAAACAGCAGTGTGCTGCAAACAAAATGCAGCTTAGAAATGGATTGTCAGTAACAAGTAAATATGCCACTATAAACACCAACAAAATAAATAAAAACCCTAAAATACCACCCCTGCAACCAAAGCTAAAAGGGAAGGGATTTGAAAAAATGCAGTTTAACCTAAAATAAATGCCATGTCAACATGAAATAAAAACAAATATCCCACAAAATAAATGAAATCCCCAAAATAACCCCCCACCCAAAAACAAAGCCCATTTTTTTTTTAAAAGAAGCCCTGCAGAAAAATTGTTGGCTATGGATGAGATAGCAGCTAAAAGTGACTGGTGACATCAAATCAAACATAAAATAAAATGAAAGGCAAAAAAGTCAGTTATTGGGGGCCCCCTTATTAGTTTAAGAACATAAAATAGGTAGCAAAGAGGCTGGTTGCCCAAAGAGCTAGCAATCAGAATAAAGCAACATTTCCTGACTGTCCCTAATATGTCCCTGTGCAGTTTGTCAGCTTTCCCTACAATAGCTTCCAATTAACTGACAATATAGCTGCTATGTGCCCCCCTTTTACAGTGAGGGTGCTGGCTTATCCCAAAGCCCCCTTATTGGTCCTTCTACGACTTTTGTCTTGCGATGGTCGTAAGCTTATTAAAAGCTTGTACGATCTGCCCATCTTGGATGGGCAGATCGTACTTGCGATCATCGAAAGCCCGCCCTGCTGAGGGGCGGGCTTCCGATGACCGCATTGAGGGGCAGGCTTCCGATCACTGCAAACGGTGCGCACACCGGCCCGTTCGGCAGTTTCGAACAAGCAGGCCACTAACCCGCCGAGAATCGTATGATTCTCGGCGGGTTTTCAAGCCTGCTTGTTCGACGGAAGACGTGCGACCGTACAGTAGAAACGCTCGCACGCCTTACATACACTGTACGATTATCGTACGATCGTGGGATTTCCCGCGATTCTCGTACGATAATCGTACAGTGTATGGGCACCTTAAGCCTGCTGCGCACAGCTCAAAAAATGCTGCATTGCAATATAAAAAAATCCTACAGGAGTTGCCTCAAAACACATATTAACGACAAACCTTAACCGCATCCCTATATAGCTATATTCAGAGAAATAAGATATGACACCTCCATAAACAAAACAAAAACAACAAGAGAATATTGTGCAAGAATGGCCGTATAAAATCTGATCTTTGACAGCAGTGTAAAATGGCAATATGCATTTTGTGCAGAATACACATTGTGGTGGGATTATGGCGGATTCTGGTGGCACATCATTGCAGAAGAAGTAAGGCAGTTGTCCCATCACCTCTTTGCTCCTGGTCAGACATTTGCATGTCTGTTGCACGATAAGGAAAGTATATACTCTGCCATGAAGACCTTATGTGATGTTTATGGAGAATGCCTACATGTCTAAAACTGCATAAAATTGCCCCTCTCAGTATATGTTAACTGGCCACATACATTACAATCTGATTGTAAAATCTCATTTTAGATTAAATTACAAAAGTCATTACCAAGTTTACACAAGGAGAGTACCGATTACAACTGCTATTCAAGTAACAGTCATTCTATCGTCTTTGCTTTTAATTTGTACTTCATCACTTAACTGACATACAGTATATCCCCAGCTGACTTGCTTGGATTAAATTGGCATTTTTAATTAAAAGATGAGAAGCTGGGTTGGGATTCCTTTCTATTACTGCTGTTTTATGATGATAATAATAATAACATTATTAATAATAATAATATTGTGGTGTTTAAATTTACCCCTGCTAGTGGTTTGGTCATCGGTTTCTATTAATGTCCCATAATTTTGTGGTTTATGGAAAATGTGCAGTCTTTTGGAAAATTTACAGCAAATTCTTAAGATAACCACCAACATTTTGGGGACTGCATTGGATGCTTCTCAAATGGTACAAGTGAGTCACTTTGATAAAGTCACCATCTTGTAGTTAATTATTTTCAATTGCTTTGCTATACTCGTACTTGTGAAAATGCCCCAATACTAAGCGCCAATGCCGGCACTTTCAATTTTTTAACAGAAGTGGCTGTCTGAGGTCCCTGTTTACAGTGCATCTCCTCCTTCCTGTGGATCTACACCACCTGCACCCACCCGTGAGACCATCCGGACCCCTGGTGAGACCCTGAACAGCCTTGGTGAGACCCCGCACACAGCCCTTCTAAGACCCCGCACAGCCTCCTGAGAACCTGCACAGCCCACCACCTGAGAATCCACACAGCCCACCCCCTGAGAACCTGCAGAGCCCACCTGGGAGCCCGCACAGCCAACCTAGAAGCCTGACAAGCCTCCTGAGAGCCTGCACAGCCCATCTGGGAGCCCATACAGCCTCCTGAGAGCCCGAACAGCTCGCCATCTGAGAGCCTGCACAGCCCTCCTAAAAGCCCACACAGCTTTCCTGAAAGCCCACACAGCCCTCCTGAGAGCCAACACAGCCACCTAAGAGCCTGCACAGCCACCTGAGAGCCTGCACAACCCACCACTTGAAATCCTGCACAGCCCACCACCTGAGA
The DNA here is from genome assembly GCF_000935625.1 of Nanorana parkeri. NCBI lineage: Eukaryota > Metazoa > Chordata > Amphibia > Anura > Dicroglossidae > Nanorana > Nanorana parkeri. The sequence continues at coordinate 1,428,531 of NW_017306303.1, forward strand.
GCCTGCACAGCCCACCACCTGAGAGCCCACACAGCCCATCACCTAGGAGCCTGCATAGCCTCCTGAGACCTCTCACTGCCCGCCTGAGACCCTGCACATCCTCCTGAGACCCTGCTCAGCCCACCACCTGAGAGCCCACATCGCCCTCCAGAGAGCCCACACTGCCTGCTAAGAGCCCGTACAGCCCACCACCTGAAAGCCTGCACAGCCCACCACCTGAGAGCCCACACAGCCCACCACCAGAGAGCCTACACGGCCCACCTGAGAGACTGCACAGCCCACCTGAGAACCTGCACAGTGCACCACCTAAGAGCCAGCACAGCCCATCACCTGAGAGCCTGGTCTTGGTAATGTCAGAATTAACCCAGAGGCACATCTACTAGGCATTTGCCTTTAACTGCACTTTCCAGGGGGGCAGCAAAAAACGGTGCCCCTAAACCAGTGGGGCAGAGCCCGCACAGCCCACCTGAGACCCCGCATAGTCTCCTGAGATCCTGAACAGCCTACCACCCGAGAGCTTGCATAGGTCGCCACCCGAGAGCCCATACAACCCGCCACCTGAGAGCCTGCACAGTCCACCTAAGATTCCTCACAGCCCACCTGAGTGCTCGCACAGCCTCCTTGGACACCGCAGAGTCTACCTGAGACCCTGCACAACCACCTGATACCTCACACAGCCCATCAGAGACCTAAAACAGCACTTTTGAGACCCTCCACAGTCCACCTGAGACTATCCACAGCCCACATGAGACCCTGGAGATATCAGGTTGCCACCCTGGAGCAACTCAGAGTATGTAGCTTCATATTATTCTGCATTGCTGTATAATGTATTGCTGGGATTTGTAGTTCTGTATAGCTGATGGTATTATTTTGCATTGCTGTATAATGTATTGCTGGGATGTGTAGTCCTCTCTAGCTGGTGACATTCTGCTTTGCTGTGCAATGTATTGCTGGGATTTGTAGTCCTCTATAGCTGGGGTATTATTCTGCATTGCTGTAAAATATATTGATGGGATTTGTAGTCCCTCTACAGCTTGGAGTCAGTGGCAGAACTACCAAGGTCACAGCAGTTGCGACCGGACCCTGGCACTCCAGTACTGTCCTAAAATCATTAGTCTTTATTGTTTTAGAAAAACTGGAAAAAATGGTATCTGTGCATCTCTAAAATAAATTATCCTTACCCAAATCCACCTACAAACTCTGCCTCCTCTTTCTGACACCGACAGAAGTGATACAGCGTGGGGTTACTATTTAAAGGAGAACTATGAGGTGAGTGCTTTTCACTCACCTCATAGTTCTAGCCGACCTGTGACAATGAGACTGTCACAGGTCGGCTCAGTAGATCGGGAGGTGAGCGAACACATACCGGCGTTCGCTCACCTCTCGATCCTGTCACGGCTCTCTGTCGTGACAGGGGAGGGGCTGGATTTCCCCCTTCCCGCTCCGATCCGCCAGCACTAACTGGTGGAACGGACGGGGAGGGGTGGGGGTACAGCTTCCTCTGCCTCTAGATAGGCAGAGCCAGCTGTCAGTCACGCAGCTCGGCGGATCCCGGCATAATTGTCGGGATCCGCTTCAGCTCGCGGTATACTGAGTCTAGGGTGACGGGAGGACGCTAGTTTGTGTCCTCCCGTTACCCTAAGG
>NW_017306303.1:1430376-1435507 GCF_000935625.1 Nanorana parkeri
CCCCCTCCCCGCTCCGATCCGCCAGCGCTGACTGGCGGATCGGACGGGGGAGGGGGCGGGTACAGCTGGCTCTGCCTCTAGATAGGCAGAGCCAGCTGTCAGTCACGCAGCTGGGCGGTTCCCGGCACAATTGTCGGGATCCGCTTCAGCGGCGGCGTCTCAGTATACCGCGAGCTGCAGCTCGCGGTATACTGAGCCTAGGGTGACGGGAGGACGCTAGTTTGTGTCCTCCCATTACCCTAAGGAGAACTATGGGGAAAAGACTTAACCCCATAGTTCTCCTTTAAACAGGCTCACGCTGTACCTAGCGCCTGACAGGATAAGCAAAATGCGCAGCGGACTTCCCCGCACTGTGCACTGTATCCAGCGACTGACAGGTTACGCAAAATCTAGATTAGGGTGAGCAATTAGGATTAGCCTGAGTTTAGTCTTGCTTAGGGAAGCACAAAACCAAAATACACCACTGAATTAACCTTCTGCTAAATGAAGTTTGCAGCAAAAACTAAAGGCAGACAAGGCTGTATAGTCATCTATATAGTCCTTGGTGCCTCTAAACCTCCTCTAAACTCCAACGTTTCCTATAAACCATAGTTCCACTTCATCTTCTTGTTTCCCAGCTGTCATCCTTCACTTTCTCTTTTCCCTGTCGCTTTTTACCATGTCTAGCTGGCATCAACATTATTTGTATCTCTGTGGTCAACATCAACAATAACACATAGCAGAATGTGGTACCACTTTGCAGCCAATCAAATATGTTGCTTTATTATTTTAAACAAAAAATTACCGTATATACTCGAGTATAAGCCGTCCCGAATATAAGCCGAGGTACCTAATTTTACCAAAAAAAAACTGGGAAAAAAATTGAACTGGCTATAATGAGTTACTGCACATCATTGCTTTTATTAAACATAAACATTAATATGCCTTTAATAGTTTGATATGGCTATAACGTTAAAAGGTAACTGTAATTTCATGAATGGAATGACCCAACTGGGCTTGAAAATTCTAAAGCTGGCCATAACCCTATAGATTATCTGGAGATTCTCTATGGTCAGATGGAAAAAGTGCAACAGATACCTCCATCTACGCTAAACTGTGTGTGTGTAAGAATCTCCCACTGGGCCAAGCTTCAGTATCTTGCTAGTCGGCCCCACTGGCCCTCAAAATACCTGAATAATGCCCGCATCCAATCAGATTGTTCAGGTATTTTGAGAGCCAGTGGGGCCGACTTGCAAAATACTGAAGCTTGGCCCAGTGGGAGATTGCTCCAGCCACACAGTTTAGCTAGATGGAGGAATCTGTTGCGCTTTTTACATCTGACCATAGAGAATCTGCAGATAATCTATAGGTATTTGGCCAGCTTAAAGGAGAACTATGATGTCAGTGTTTTTCCCCATAGTTCTCCTTAGGGTAACGGGAGGACAAGAAAACTTCCCTGTTGCAGATTCCAACTCTGTCCTTCTACACTCTTTCTGCTGCATTCTTCAGAATGCAACATTGGTCATTTTAGGTGTCCGCCATCTGCTGACTTTGGGTTACAGGAGTACATTAGTAAATGTACTCCTGTGACCCAAAAGACAAGTAAAGCCTTTTAAGGATATTATTATGGTGTTCTATTGTGCCAATACATGCCAGGAAATCATAATAATGCACATTTTCTTTCTTTTTTGTTTTGTTTATTAAACAGTGTTCAGTAACAAAAATAATAATTAAATACAAATAATATAAAATACAATAATTTGTGTTGTATACAAGTCACTATGTGCTCTGCAGTTAAAAGTGGAGATCCATAAAAAAATAATCAGCACTTGAAAATGACATTCAACTTTCATATGGTAACAGTAAAACTGTCATGTTGAACGGAGGCATTGATTAAATGTCCATCACAAATCCAAATTTCTCTCCAGAAAGTCAACTTGGCACTTTAACAATGTAACAAGATTGCCGAAAACTGGGTAGGCTTTTGCTGTCACTTTCCTAGTTACAGCACCACATACCTCCCATGTTTGTAAAGCTAATTTTGCAATAATGAAGCTCATACTTTTGCCAAAACCACACCCACTGTTGGCAAACCCGATCACTTTGGGGTTAACAGCTACTTCCCCAGGAATAGAAGTCACTGGGATGTATAGCACTGGGTGTATAATCTTTGGTAGTATACATTTGTTTATTATTCACAAGTATGCTGTATTAATAAGTGAATATATTAGAGATCCTGGAAGAAAAGACATTGTGTGCTGTAATGTCTTGTGCTTTGGCTTTCTGCATACTAAATCATCATAGAAGTTAGTTGCAAAATTACCCAGTGTGTCAAGCATCATGATGACATATGGGGGCTCCTCAGCTATTTAGATGTTTATTCTTCCAACCTGATTTTGGCAAGAGCATGTGCAAGAGACAAGCCAGCTCCTCTCTTTTACATTGGTATTTACATGTTTGGTGTCTCTTAGCTGCATCCACATGCATCCACAATCATATCAGGGATGTCAGTCTTTACAATGTTGTTATTTCTATCAAAGTACAGCATTGACAGGGGCCGTCTCTTGGTCGGTACACAACAAGAGCTCACTGCTGTCTGAATATTGTTGGCCTTAATGAGATTAAAAACTGTGGTGTGGAAAGAGGCTGCCATTCCAGGCGCACCAGCCACATGCATTGGGCAAAGTCCCATGCAGTAATTGATCTGGTACCCCTCAGGTTTTATGATCCAGTCATTCCACCCTATGTCTTTAAATTCTACATAATAGTCTTTCCTGCAGCAAAGGTTGGAATTTTGGTCGCATTTGAGGCTTCTTTTTGCAGCGTGATGGCTTCTTTCCTTTACCTTTGCTTGTGCTACTAGAAAGGGTTTGTGGGAGTCACTGGGATTGACCATGAATGACATATTTTGGCATTCCTCGCAGTCTAGTTCTAGCTTCAGGCTTTTATTCTCTTCATCAAAGAAGTCTTGGAGAATCTGCTTTAAGGAAAATGTTTGCCAGCCACTCCCTCTTGGCTCAAGGTATTTTTCAGTGATGAGGGTGCGTGTATCCTGTGGCTCTTGGATCATGTGCAGTCTAATAGTCTGGGTATCCTGACCAGTCCTGTTTGACTTAAAGAAGACCCATAGATGAGCCTGGAGAACATGCACATTTTGCTCATTGTCTCGGGCAAACTGGAATGTCAGCTTTGTCCTGGATTCGTTGTAATCTGTAAAGAAAGAAAGAGTAAATGGGTTACTTTATAAGCTCATAAGCTCACAAACATACACATTTTCAATTTTCATTTATTATGGCAATTTTTTTTTTGAAATAGGAAACCTGTACTGAAAGAAATATGTACTAATATGTACACTAACCTCATTCTGACAATGCTAGCTGCCTGGCTGCCTCTCAGATTCTGACATAAAACTGTCAACTTATTAAAGTCAAAGCTTACAATCTGCATAGTTGTTCTAGGTTAGTGAAGCATGCATTACAGCATGACAACCGTGCAAATAATAACTTCAGAAGGAGAGCTCAGCAATAGTAGCCTACAAGTTTTTTCCTGGGAAAATACTGCTTGCAAGGTTGGATTTAGTGATCAGCATAGCAGACATGTGCTGAGACATAGATGAGGAGAAATGCTTGTGTTGCAGAAATCAGGCAATCAGTTAACATGTGTGTTTTTATTTTAGCAGGTCAGAGAATGAAATAGGCGTCCTGAAAGCCATCACAACAAATATGTTTCATTTCAGTCATTTAATGAAGAAGAACTATGTTCTTATTATAAATCTACCAGAACGTTAGAGACTTCAGTGCAAAGAGGTGAAATGGCAGACTACAAGGCATCAAAGTCTCCATTAAATCTGGGCCATATTGCTCATGTCATCCTTATTTATATTTGCAATAACTTGTGGTTTAAGTAAGGTGACATGTCATATGTATGTCATATATATAAGCAGACATACAATAATGATATCCCTCTGAAGCGTACAATTTTAATGCAGAAACCAGAGCAGACAGTTAACCTGGCCATTAGATGTCACTGTCGTTTCTTTTGTTGCTGGAGGAAGTTCAGTTAAACACATCAACTGACTATTCTCAAGCTGGCCATTCACATAAAGACTGGTCTCCTGACCTGACTCAATTTTTGACAGGCCAACTTGATGCAGAAGTAGCAATACACCTTTATGGCCAAATCTCAATGATCCAGTTATTTGGCACCACAGCTGAAGAGACTTTCATTTCTACCGAAACAAAACCCGGATAGTGTATGAGGGTGAAAAATTGCACAGTTCATACACATGCTGATTACATTAACGTTTGCTCTAAAATGTTGAATGACTCAATCGTAGTCCTGATTTGTTCTAACGTATGGCAACCTTGACATCTAATATCAGTAACTGAATAGCAGGCGTGTTGTTGAACTACATGTCCCAACATAACCTTATCAGGGTTATCTGATGAACTTCTGCCAGAATTTTTGTACTGTTCAAACAGAAGCTGCCTGGGTCAGGATTATATTATGCAGATAAATATTTTAAGCAGTACCTATTATCTATTTATCTAACCAGTAACTATACATATGAACTTATGTTGGTTGTAGGTGTTCCTGACTAATAGAATTACACTATTGTTACAATTATATGAATGGTTTCCTGACATGTTCACATATAGTAGCATGACCACTGTTTTGCAGTGTTGTGTCTGCAAACTTGGTGTGTCCAAAGTCACGCTCCCATTTATTTGTCTTTGATCCTGTAGATGCATGGCTCTTACACATCACTTTAGCAGGTCAGGCAGATATGAGTGATGCCCGTTAATATTGTAATACTTTTTTAAAATATAATAATTTTTTATCTTTATCTTTATCACTGTGAGGTGTTGCTGAAAACTACAGTTTCGCAAAGCAGTGAAAATTATGTAAGTGCTTGGTACCAACAATTTTTTGTGTCTCTGCTTTGTGTGAAATGTGTTGAAAAATAATAGATTCAGCACTGCAAGGAAAATGTGGGGGCTTTTTGAAAAAGCAGTGCAAAGGAACAACAATAATTTACATAATGCAGTAACTCATAAAAACCAAAACAATAAATATTTCAGTTCAGAAGCATAAAAATAAAAGATTTTCATTGTTTTTTCACATTAGCTAATAACATGATATATATATATAT
>NW_017306303.1:1435552-1521300 GCF_000935625.1 Nanorana parkeri
TATATATATTTTTTTACCCTTAATATTGTACTAAACAAAATAGAAGAGAAAATTATAGCGTTTAGTATTACTGGTCCAAGGAAACACATTGCAAACAAACATTTACCTGATTCTGCAAAGCTGATGATCTCATAGCTTTGTTGGTCTGTATCAGAAGTATCGCCATCACTGCCCCAGTTTGAGGACCCAAAAAGACCATCCATACGTGGCTTGGTTAAATGCAGCCTGCGCAGTGCATTCACCACAGCTCCTCTAGGAATCGGGTGAGTGATATTAGGTCTCTCCTTTAGATGGAGCTTCTGGAGAATTTGTTGCTTAGCCACTTCAATCATCACATCTTTGTCTTGCACTCCACAGGAGGGACATTCACTTTTCCTTCCTCCGCCTTGCGTAGATGCTGCCCAAGCACCTAACAGAGTAAGCAGATAAAAAAAGAAGCCTTCTCTCTGGAATCGAGAAGTCATCGTGCCAAAAGTCTTGGAAAGCTGAGATGTTGCGAAGGGCAAAGCTCTGCTGATGACTGATGACAAAGGGTCAAGTCTCTTTCACCTACCACTTTCTTTAGCTTTTCGTAGCTGTGGGTTCTGCTCAACTAGCATCCTGCTTTTAACAGAAACCTGGTCCAGCATAAGCTGTCATGTGGCTATTGAGTCTCGGATTAACTTCAGGACACCCTCCGTCAGATGATAGGTCAAAGATACAGATTCACAATAAGTATTATATCTGCAGGTGGATCAAAGACGTTGATCTTAGGTGATGTCAGAGCCTAGTTCTTCCTATGCTGTCACAGGGAAATTAATGAAAGCCTTCCCAACTTTGGAAACCATGCAAGTCTTTCTTGTATAGCCTATAAAATATCCCTAGTCTAACAGGTGCTATCCCTTCACTTCAGCTTTTGTAGTTATGTTAGCTTAACACGTAATGTGAAAGCATGCTTGATTTCCACTAAGCCTCTGCCTCTTGTTACACTGCCCTATATACTGAGACTAGGAATTACACTCTCCACCTCCTCCCCTACTGCCTGTCTCTCATAAAGCTTATGTACACTGATGGTGTTAAATATTATTTGCCCTTTTGGCAGTTATTCACCTGGAACGCACAACCTTCTCTTATCACAGATTGATTGCTTCACTCCTCCACTTTTATTTACTCCCTCCCAACAAAACCGGTAGCCATGTGAAGTACAAGGTACTTGTCTTAGGGACAAGGGAAGGTTTTCTAACTTTCTCCTGGTTCTTTTCCACAAATGCATTAAAGTAAAAAGCAATGCACAACTCATTACTGCACAAGAAGACAAGTGACATAGTTATAGAACTCTGAAGAATTCGAACACATTCTCACTGACATTCACTGCACATTTTTCGACAACATTCGCTGCATCTATAACATAGTGAATGTGGGGTTAGTAAATGCTGTAACTGGTGGATGTAACATCAATGTTTATTGTGCAGTAGGAGCAGAGTAGGAAAAAATATCTTTCAATAGTACAGTATGCAGATGGTTCTTATTGGTATCTTTAATTTACTTATATAAAAGAACACCGCGCTTTATATCTAGTCTGGTTTTTCTATGGTTTAAAAAGTTAATCATATTTTCAATAATTCTGTCATTTCCTTTGTCTCACCTTTTTTCATATATTCGGTTTTTCATATTTTATAATATATTGCGCTTTACATGAAGCCAATTGATATATCAATTTATACAATAATATAAATTATTTCATATTTTTAAAGATTAAAAAAAAAAAAATGTTTGTGTATAAACAAGACTTGTGAAGGTTAACATTTCTAAGTAATGCATGCATTTTTTCTTTAAATAACTTCCATACCTGAATAATATAATAACAAGAATGTTTACAGTTGATCTTTGGAAACACATTGGGGGGAATTTATCAAAGCACTTGCAACAGTTGTAGCCTTTTTTTAATGTGCAAATCTGTCTTTTAACATGTGCCCCTGTTTTCTACAGAGCTTGCACTACTTTTCCAACTGCGCATGTTTTGCACCTGTTTTCTTCAAAGCCTGCACTACTTTTTCAACTGCATGTTTTTTGCACCTGTTTTCTTTAGAGCTTGCACTACTTTTTCAGCTGCATGTTTTTTGCACCTTTTTTGCACGTGTTTTCATCGGCACTTGTTCTGGGCTGTCTGAAACTGGAGCATCACCTAAGAAAACACTCACAACTTAAGAAGTCCCCATGACCACTTCTTCAAGATGCGACAGTTAAGTTTTTTGCCTGAAGTTAGAAGTCTTCTTTCTTGGAGTCTATTAAACCTAATTTATCAACAACATTACAGTAGCTTGATAAATCTGGTGCAAATATATTCCGTGCAAGTTCAAACACTCGCAACTGCTTTGATAAATTCCCCCCATTGGGTTTGTTTGTCAGTTATGATACAGACAGTACTGGATTTAAACCACATACTGTATACTGTATATATAACAGCAAAGAAATACGGTAGCAGTGAGCGCTATAAGCACTTATAAAATGTAAGGGTTTTACTATTATGCCCGAGAAAGAACCCTAACATGTTTTAATAGATGCACTTGTAGTTGTTTTCAGTTCTCCAATGAGCAGTGTCAATCTACCTCCAAACTTTCTGCTCTAATCGATGGTTAACACTTGTCAGAACTCTGCTTCTATAATATAAAATCCTGTGGCCCATAGACCTCAGCAGTCTGTAGTGGGCGTGGCAGAATTGATTTGTGAAGGAGTAGGAGCAGTGATGCCTAATAGCCTCATGTACCATTTCCCTAGTGGTCTGTATTCTGCAGCATGTCTCCAGCCTTCAGCTATACCTGTAGCATGTCCATAGTCTCTGACCATAATTTCCTCTAGTATGTCTGGGCCCTTTCTGGTATTACATATACTGAACATTATGTGCAGCCCTGGGGTCACTGTTGAGGCCCCCTATACCTGGAAAGTTGACAACCACTAATATAAACCATAAATAACAATAGCACCTGCAGAGTCCTGCTGACTGAGTCTTTCTATACTAGGGTTCCTTTAGCGGTTTTTAGGGGTTCATTGAGCAATAGGCAATTTCTGACTTTCAGAAAGGTAACCATTGACATCAATTATCTTTTTAGTTATCTGTAAAGACATGCTTTCCATTTACTACCGAGTTAATGAAGAAGTACTGGGAAAGTAAAGTATACTCTTCCCAATACTTAGACCCAGCATGGGACACTGCAGCTGTCACACATTGGCTCTATATACCAAGAGCTGAGCGATGGTGTAACCACTGATCGCTCAGAACATGGTCTCCTCCCTGCAGAGCAGTGACTGTCAATCATTGCCACCTCCCCTCCCTACAGGGATGCCCCCCCTCCCCTGTCTGTTCCTCCAGTGCTCACAATATTCTTAAGTTTCTTCCTGGCTGCTGTGCAACTCTGTACTGTCAGCATATAGTGGGTAGTAACCTGCTACATGCTACTTTGGGTCAAGGGAGTACATTATTAAATGTACTCCTCTGACCTAGACACACAATTAGTAACTACCCAGATCAATGAACTCCAGATAGTCTGAGACCTCGCCCCTATTAAGGAATATGTTACAAAAGATCCACATCAAAGTGTCAGTGGGGTTTTATGAGCCATCAGACTTCAATTTCAAAAATGTACAAAATGTATTCTCAATTCCATAAAATTCCATAGATTCCATTAAAAACCATACATGTACATGCATAGTCTCAATTCTGCCTTATTGCCACATTAACTAATGTATATAATTACATTTAACCATGTGCTATGTTAAAAGGTATGATGTTTCCAACTTTTCTGTATATTCTTTATTCATAGTGGCAATAATTCATATACTTCCAACATGTTTCGCAGTTGCGCTTCCTCAGGGATGAAATGAGGCAAGAATCTATTTGCAAATATAAAATCATCTTTATACATATTTCATTCTATATGATTATCAATCGTCATTCATCTCTATAATATAGTCGAGAATTAACCTTCCCTTACCTACTTAAAACAAAAGGAATCAATGCAAACCACTTTCAAGGTATGAGGACAGAATTACACCCCCTTTCCCTCAGAATCCGCCCAGCGGGACCACAGGCGCACAAGGGGCAGGAGAGCTCGTTTATCTATAATATGACCATCATTTAATATAGTTAACTTCTACTAATTGCCCAATGTTCAATACATATACCAAAAAATGGCAATCATGTCCCAAACAACAATTAGAAATAGTAATCCCAACACTAATAAACCCCAATGTGAAACCACAAGCATGCATGTGAATATATTTCATATGTGATATAAGTAACCCTCCTTTGTTTTATTAAATAATTGGCCCACAAAATTATGAAGATATTTGTAATAACTCATAAGTATATGAGCTTAATATAAATCCGTCAATACCTAATCTGGTTACAATGTGTCCATGTGTGAGAAATAGAATTTTAAATTTAGCCAACCTTCTCAGCCAAATACATAGTGTGCAGCATTATGATATGTAATCCACTCCAACCTATGTCATGTAGATAAATCATCCTAAAGTGCTTGTGATGCCCATTCCTATATTATTGAGTGAAGTGAAAATGCTTTAATTTACCTTTCTCAGTGTTTAAAAAAGGATTTGCTCCTCCTATCTTCCAAAACTCAGACTGCTACATAGGCCTGTTCATCTCCTCCAGCTCAACCTCTCCTCCTTTCTCCCCTGCCTTTTATGCGCCCCCACCTTCTGCCATCAACGCGCTAGTATAGCGTGTGACATCACCGGAAATAACGTGTGCATCCCGTTCGCAAAAGCGCAAAAAAACCCAAAAGGGGAACAAATTCCACCTCCTAGCTGTTATGGCTTTCTGGTTAATGTTAATACTTTACTAGGGATGTCCTTTATGATCAGGATGCGCATATGGTTCCGCCACACATATAGCATGCAATAAATCCTTCGGCTCAGAGCAGGCTAATCAAGGGTATCCTACTATCATTCATATACAATAGAACTACAAGATTTAATTAACTATTTATTTTTACAATTACGATTTTCATTTGTAATTTGCATATATTAATAATATCTATGAATCCGAACACAAGTACCTTTCTTAGAATATAGCGACAATATTTGATGATTCCATATCTCTTTAATATGATAGTCAAAGTGTAGTTTGCTTACTTAAGGAAGGGTCTAAAACTTAAAACCTCATTGAGACCGGGAGGCATATTAGCATTTAGCTTATAGATCCAATGGGTCTCTACCATCATACCTTTTAACATAGCACACGGTTAAGCGTAATTATATACATTAATTAATGAGGCAATAAGGCAGAATTGAGACTATGTATGTACATGTATGTTTTTAATGGAATCTATGGAATTTTATGGAATACACTTTGTACTCCTCTGACCTCAAAGAGAAGTAAAGCCAAAAAAAAATAAAAATAAATTTGCTTTACTTCTCTTTTGAGGAGTACTTTTCCCACTGATCACCATTGTAATGTAATCCTTCTTTCACTAATTGTTCCAATGACTACCAGTCTAGTGTTAGAAAAATGTATGCTACGGTAAGTACATATCTTATACTTTTATTTATTCCTATATCTCAACTTGCGCTAATGTACTGTGAGCTATAGATCTAGTAATTACTACCAGGGGTTCCCTGACACCAGAATTTTATTTCAAGTGTTCTTCCATGTTGGAAAGGTTGAGAAAAACTGATATAACCAAACAAATAATAATTACATGATAATTTGTTTCTTAGCCCATTTTCACGATTAACATGAAACAAATGATGGAAAATATCAAAGTGCAAATACTAGTGTTAATACTCGGCCATGATAGGTCATTCATTGCTGACATACTGTATATCTGTTACAGCCTATGGGATGCTCATCTACTGGGCAGTCATTGGCCTTGAGGTCAATCTTCGGTTGGTCTTGTCTGCCTGCAGGATATTCACCTGTTGGGTGGTTATCTCTCAGTATTCAACCTTCTGGCTCTGCTGGGTGCTCCTCCATCTTCAAGTTGTATGGTTGCTAAGTGGTTACTCCCAGGTCACATGTCAGGACTCACTCTATCCCTTTGATCTTCTCATAGCCTTCTCTACCTCTTCTGGGATGTGTGTGTGTGTGTATGTACACACATTATTTATGACCTTTGGGTGTATCATATGCATCATTGTGCACACTGCACACATAAGGATTAGCACATCTGCACAGAAGCATGCTGAAGTGGCTGATGACTGGCCTGCCCACCTTTTAATGTTCACCAAATACTAAAGTAAAGTTTAGCTTTTCCTATTAATGGTGACATTTACTGTAATCATGTACCCTGTTCCAACGGTTTCCTGGGGTTACTCTTGTGGACCTATCCGGGTTCTGAATTCAAGTAATCTGTCTGCTGTGTAACCTATTTTGTCCTCCTCTGGCTCCTTACCTGTCTCCTGTGTCCTGTTCTGCTTATTCTGTGACCAATCTTGGTTTGTTTGTCTCCCTATCTCTGACGTTTGATTTGTTTCCTTTAAGTGCACCGGACTTGCACCAACCTATGCCAAAACTTTGGGCTGCAATTTTTGTACTTCAATATTGACCAGGTACTCTCTGAGCTGATACTGATCATGTCTAGACACAACAGCACTCCTTTGCCTGATTCCTTGGCACTGTTTTACCTTCTCTGGCATAAACTTTAGCCTAAGCTGTCTGTTTCCTATCCTCAGTGTGAGAGTGTTCATATCTCCTAATGAAAGCCATACATTTTTGAAGGCACTCAGCTTATATGTTACAGACCTTGTTTTGTCAAAGTGTAATCATCTTTGGTGACTGGCATCCCAACAGTGTTGAGAAATGTTTATGAGTTGGAATTTGTTTACGCACCATCTCAAATTATCTTTTGGTATCATTACTTACAGCACTGCAGTCCACAATTAAATGATAGTGCAGTGTTTGTTTAACTTTTTATGACCATATATATGGTAATATTCTATTTGAATACAATTTATTATAGATAGGTATAATTAAAGCCTAGTAGATTTTAGTTTTCCACCAATTTCCCCACCTTCAGTATGATTTTGCTGTGCATGGGATTGTTGGAAAATAATACAGATTTCAGATAGTTATACTACCACTATTTTAGAACACATTTACTGAATTTTAACATCGTAACTGGACTAAAATTGTGTTCTTATGTCCACACAGATTTCAGCTTTAAAGTTACAATTTGATTACACATCTCCCAGCTGCTTCTGACACATTCAAACAGTAACATGAAGTCCTCCATACTTCAGTCTCAGTAGAACCCCAAACCCCAATCATAATGTTTATATCATTGGTGGATTGCATATAGTCACATACACTGGTACTGAGTGGCTCATACAAATGAGTGCTTAATGAAGCACTTGTTTTACTTTGCACTGCACATGCATTTCCAGGGCCTGTGTTTTCCTAACCCTTATTTATCTTTTTTTAAATGACACTACAATCAGAAGTAAAATTTTTAAAAATGCATTCAAGTACCTTAACTATTAACAAAAATCTACCTTATGTGTGTATCACTCGGCTGTAGATCCTCAAATCATCTCTGAATTTGTGCTGACACTGTCCTTCCTCCTGGAGGGTGGCTACTTTTGTTCTTCATGGTCACTATGTGTGTAAAGTAGTTAAGCTCCAAGCTCGATCCCGTGATGGACTACAATATCACGTTTAGTTTACTCATTTGTATTGTGATTGTAGTCCATCACAGGAGTGAGTTTGGAGCGGTGGCTACTTTACAACACACACAGGGACCATGTGGAACACAAGTAGCCACCCGCCAGAAGGAAGGACAGTGTCAGCACCAATTCAGAGATGATTTGAGGATCTGCAGCCGAGAGATACACAAATAAGATACATTTTTGTTAATACTGTAAGTACTTGAATGCATTTTTAAGATTTAACTTCTGAGTTTAGTGTCACTTTAAATAGGATGGGGTGAGTTTAATCTGTAACTATAATTCATCTCAACATGCTCATTCCATCAGTTTGCCATCAAAAAGTTCCACACCATGCAATTTGGTTTTCAGGCCATATGAATTTTCTCTCAGCCAGGGTTTGACAAATTTCCCATACACTATTACAGATAGATTACAAGTTTCCAGCAAAACAGGACTGTAGGACATTAGAATGGCTGTCATCATATAACTAAGTCATATTTACACCCCAGACATACCTCACCCTATTACCCTAAACTGTGATGTGGAGCTAATTTTAAAATATGAATGTGTTTAATAAAATGTAACAGGATATATTACAAATATCAGCACTTTCTAAATACTGTATTCTTTGCTTTGCAGTCACCTACATATTTTGCGGTCTATGCTTAAATCTGTAAATAGCAAGTTTTATCAAGTTGCTGATAACCTGATATAAATGGGTACAAAGTATAGTGCTAATGCAAACAGTGCAAGATGTTTGAATAGTTTTAAGCATATAAGGTTTACATACAGAATGTGGGTGAAAAACTGCCTTTATAATGCAACAACTATAGCAGATCAAAAAATATGTATTTAGTATGGAAAACTCTGTAGTGTAACTAGTTGCTAAGAATGTATTTGTCTAACCCTACATTTCCTGGAGAGAAATAAAACAATTGCATTTGTTGACACAGCACAACAATATGTACTTAAATCAGCAGCCTCACCTCCTGGAAAACTAATGTGAATAGCAATGTTTTCAACTAGGGATGTCCCGATGCCACTTTTTCAGGACCAAGTACAAGTACAAGTACATCCCCTCATGTACTTGCCGATACCAATTACCGATACTTTTTCTTAAAGGGACAGGTGACTTTAAATGATCCATAGTACAACTACATGTTATGTACTATGGATCATGGTTTAACCTATTCATGTTAGCAGGGGAGAATTGTAACTCTATTGCTGGAGTGTAGTGGAGGTGTGTGCTGTATATATGTACTACATATACATTACACACGTCCAGTACACTATAGCAATAGATTTACAGCCAGCCCCGTCCCAGCTTCCCTTACTCACAGTTTCACTCCGATCCCCGTAGCCTCATGCGGTGCCTCTTGTAGTCGCCTCAGGATCGCTGCATCGCATCTCGGTGCTCAGCTTGTGGGAGGCGCTCACAATTCTGCCCTGCTAACATGAATAGGTTAAATCATGATCCGTAGTACATATACAGCACATACAATTCTGCCCTGCAGTACACTGCAGTTATAGTTACAATTATCCCCTGCTAACATGAATAGGTTAAATCATGATCCATAGTACATAACATGTAGTTGTACTACGGATCATTTAACCCATTCATGTTAGCAGGGGATTATTGTAAATATATTGCTGCAATCTACGGGACATTTGTGCTGTATATGTAAAGTACATATAGATATACAATTCTGCACTGCTAACATGAATGGGTTAAATGATCCGTAGTACAGGGCTACATATCATGTACTAGGGATCATTTAACCCATTCATATTAGCAGAGGATAATTGTAAATCTATTGTTCAGTGCATTCTATATGTAGTATATAGTACATGTACATATAGAGTGCCTGCAACAATACATTTACAATGATCCTCTGCTAACATGAATGGGTTAAATGATCCATAGTACAGGGCTACATACAGATCATTTAATCCATTCATGTTAGTATAATTGAAAATGTATTGTCTGCACTGTATTAGCAGTATATACAGTACATGTAATACATATACAGTATATACTGCTAATACAGTGCAAACAATACATAATTGCTTAATAAATCCACCCCCCCCCCCCAAATCTGCCCTCACTCACTGTGATTCACTGTGCCGGAGAGAGCAGGGACGAGTCAGCGGCAGCGCTGGTCCAGTGGGAGGAGCTCCAGGTGGGGTCCTAATTTAGCTGACTTAGAGGTGCCTGCCAGCTAAATTAGAAGGGGTTTAGGGGTCATCTGGCAGTCTCCGGCCACCTAAATTAGGACCCGGAGACTGCCAGATGACCCCGCTCGGAGCGCCGCCCACCGGAGCAGCAGTGACGCGACGCTCGGCGAGGTAAGTAAGAAGAAAAAAAAAAAACATAGCGCAAGCTCCGGCGCTAGGCTTCGGGGCATTTTGACAAGTACAAGTACTTGTCAAAATGCCCTGTATCGGGCCCGATTCCGATGCTAGCATCGGTATCGGGACATCCCTATTTTCAACTGTTAACTTCAGCCTAACACATAACTCATAACCCTAACCCTTTCCTCAACCCTAATTGCAAGGTTCTCAACCTTTAACTTCACCCTAACACATAACTTATAACCCTTTTCCCCAACCTTAATTGTAATGTCCTCAACCTTTAATTTCACCCTAACACATAACTTATAACCCTTTCCTCAACCTCAATTGCAATGTCCTCAACCTTTAACTTCACCCTAACACATAACTCATAACCCTATCACTTTTCTCAACCTTAACGTTTAACCTCAACTTTACAATAAACCACTTAACTGTGGATCCCAAGTGTATTCTTAACCTAACTGTTAAATCTAAACCCATGAACAAAAAAGTAATAAGCTACCATTCATTAGATGTGGTAGCTGCATTAAATTTCTTTATTCAGACCTTTTCCATTTATTTCAACTTAGTGATCTTGCCATTAACAATTTCAGTGTGGCAATCCTGACTCTCTGCACTGTGTCCGTGGAGGAGCATTGCCACACTATGCCAGGAGGTGTGTTAGGGCTACAGAACATCCCCCTCTACTAATTTCCATAACATTGGTGGTGTTCTGTAGTTCACAGAGGAGAACTTGGGTTGATAACACTGTCCGAGAATTTCAGTGCAGGGGCAGAGTTGACAGGGACTAGCAAGCTCACTAGATTTCCAGCAGGATCAATGTTTCATTTCAATAACCAGTGCCCTGGCATCTCATAATCAGTACAACAGTGTAGTAGTATCACAACTTCCAATAAATTAGGGGTTCATTTATAAAAGTTAGCCCCTTAGTGTTGTAAAACCCCAGGTGTCAATTTACCACAGTTCTATATGCTGTTCTGTGATACCAAATGTCCTCAATGTGTCATTGGTCTATGTTCAACGATTCCAGTAGTATAAAGGCATTCCACAACTGAGTATAACAGTATTTTGGGATGTTCTGTCCCATTTTATTGGTGTATTGGGATCTCAGATGACTGTGTACCATGCAAGGTATAACAGTCAGCACTTTGGATCAAATATATGTACAACATAGCCCCTGTTAAACACACAGAAACTGTATTCGAAATGCCAATATCATAGCAAGAACTAACTAATGCCAATATATTCTTTAATAGCACCTGCCCACCATAGGCTGCTTTTGTGACAGTCCCTGAAAATGCAGGACTTTTATCTGAGATATTCTAAGATCTAAGTGTGTCAGAATACTAAGGAGGGTCTTACACAACTCAACTTTTTTAAGTGATGAAGACAATTTGAGCATTGCTTGCAACAATCAGTCAGTGTTAACTTTCAATCTATTACATGCACTTGTCAGTGAGTTTAATATTAGC
Organism: Nanorana parkeri; assembly: GCF_000935625.1. Lineage (NCBI taxonomy): Eukaryota > Metazoa > Chordata > Amphibia > Anura > Dicroglossidae > Nanorana > Nanorana parkeri. The sequence goes on from NW_017306303.1 coordinate 1,447,018, forward strand.
CTCAAAAGTTTTCATTGTTTAAAAATGTTTGTGACTAATCACTCAGTAAAAAAAAACCTTTGCGAAGTCTATGATTAAACCTTTTCTCTTCTAACCTCTTGTTGTGCCCTCGTGTCATCAATAGAATTCTCAATGTGAATATCTTGTTCCGGATATTGTGGTCCCCATTTATGAATTTGAAAATTGCAAGCGCCTCTTTTCTAAGGAGAACAAGTTTCATTTCTTGAGGCGATTTACATATTTCAGGTCTTACTTCCCTTTTAATAATTTCAAAGCCCTTCTCTGAACACACTTGATTTTGTGGACGTCTTTCTGGAGGGTCGGTGACCAAAACTGAACCACATACTGAAGGTGTGGTCGAACCAGTGATTATAAAGGGGTAAAATTATGTTTTTATTAGGGATGCACCGATATATTGGCCGCCGAAACATTTCTGCCAGAAATGCCGAAAGTGCAATTTTTTGGCCGAAATAGCAGTGCAACCTATCTCCTCCCCGCTGGGTGCTGCTCTGCGTCACAGGTGGTCGAGCGCCGCGGGAGGAGAGCGCTTTGAGCAGCTGGCATCTCTCTTCCCTGCACCGGCCAGCCTCCTGTCACAGATCAGGAGATCGTCCATGAGGGCGGAGACAGCCAGTGCTGTTACAGGAGGCTGGCCGGCGGTGAGAGGGGAGGAGTCAGCTGTCAGATTGAGCTCTCCTCCCTGCACCACTCGCTCAGCCTCCTGTGACAGCGTGTCAGGGAGGAGAGCGAGTACAAACACTCAGCAATCAGTGATCGGTGAGTGTTTGTAAATAATTGAGGACAAAATTATGATAGTGTTTACTATATCCTCAATTATGAATGAATGGGAAGTGGTCTACATCACTTCCTGTTCATTCATGATTGTGGTTATACAGTAGTAAACACACTCTGTCCTCAAGTTATGAATGAACAGGAACACTCAGTACAGAGGGTTCCTGTTCATTTATAACAGGGGATGCAGAAAAAGAGATTGAGGACTCTGTGTTTTCAATCTCTTTTTCTATTTTAAAAGGGGAATATCAGGGGTCTGTTTAGACACCTAATATTTCCTCGAAGCCCCTAAAAGTAAACTAAAAAATAAAAATATTTAATTAAAAATAAATGAATAAAAATAGAATATAAAAAAAGTAAAAGATTATAAAAATAAATAAAAATATATTTTAAAAAAATTTGAAAAGGTTAGAAAAAAACATTTTCAGTTTTGGCCCACCATTTATTTTCGTTTTGCTTTTGTTTCGGTTTTAAAATGTTCATTTCGGTGCACTTCTAGTTTTTATCCCTCGAAAGGATCCCTCTTTTAATGCGGGATAGTATCTTATTTGTCTTGCTGGCCAGTGCTTGGCAGTGCTTTGTCTTGCTGCAATGCTTGGCATTGCATATTATTGCTGAATCTATCTATCTACGAGGTCCCCGAGGTCTTTCTCCATCTCTGTCTTCCCCAGTGGAGCGCCCCCTAAGTAGTAGTTTTCACACACATTCTTGCCTCCCATGTGCATTTTTCAATATTAAATCACATGTGCCATGGTTTAAATTTGTACGTGACTTATTTTTTTACAGATATACCATGGCCTGGATAAATGAGAACCTTCACGGACATATTTAGTACTTGTTTGCAATATGTGAACCATGTTTTAATCCTTCAAAAGCACTGCAAGTACAGAAAAATACCCGTAGATCTGCCATTAATCAGGGTTCTCCCAACTTACTGTGCTGCATGCAAATCCCATGCAGTGTTTTTAGTCCTCTGCGGACTACTGAGCACCACTCCCTTAGATTATAGAGATGAGGAGACAGGGGTGTTCTGTAGTCCAGCAGGTGATAACTGAGCAAGGCTAACAGGACTTGCTGGGATTTCAGTGCAGCAAAAGCAAAGGGACAGATGCACAGCTCAAAAAGAAGCTTTGGATTTTGGCAGAACAGGTATAATTCTGTACTTGCAGCGTCCTTAATGATGCAAAACAGGGGGAAATGTGTATGTATTTTTTTTTGCCCACTTATGCACAAATGCCTCTGAAACCCATCAACACATCCAAAAATGCATATGAAGTGCAGATGTGAACATGCAGTGAACATGAGTCTTTTGTAGCTTCAGGCTACTTAACATAGGACAGAGCTGAAAGAGTACTTTTCATATTGTTTTATGTCTTCTTTTTTAAATTATTTTGATGGAATGACCTTTTGCATAGGAAATGGTTTAACAATATTTGAGCTAGAGCTTACTTAAACATTTCTCATCTGGAGGCCAAAGGTACAGGGCAGGGTTTTCCCTTTGCGTGTGTTAATTCATAGGTCAATAGGCATTTCATAGTTACGTGCTGCTCTGCGTGCTGCTGTCACCCCTCTGTGGTTACAAAACTGCTGAGATTTTTTTTTTTTGTCTGGTATTTGCTTAGTAATGATCAAACTGAAACCTGCTAAGAAGGTTGTTCTCATTTAACATAACACAGGAGAACCTATCTAAGTGAAAAAGAGCAATCCATTTTAAATTGCTAAAATCTTTTCTTCATTTTATACTCTGAAGAACTAAGCTATGCATTATATCTTACAATATAGATCATTATACAGTCATTCAGACTGTGGATGCTGAAAGACCAGGATGTAGTCAATGGTTACCTCTGTGGCAGGCCCGTATTTAATATTGATCGGACCCTGGGCAAACATTTTCTTGGGCCCCCCACCAAGTAAAAAAGAAGGTAAAAAATTACAACATGATTGTATATATCCCTAAAAATCTCACTCCATTTCTGTTCTGTCCTTCAATATATATGTGAATAACATGATTGATAGAATTACAATGCATGATAGTAGAAAGCCATGATTAGACATAATTAACATGATTAGATAATCAGACTTAACAGAGACATGATTGTTGGTAATTTGACATGATACAGCGTTTTTGAAGGTTTAACAGAGGAGGAGCCTAGTTTTCTCTCAACGTTTCGCGCTTAGGGGCGCTTCTTCAGGAGAGGAGGTTGTCATTCAAATGTGCAGCCCGGGGCGACTGTGCAACATGCTGGGGGCTCCACAGTGAGAGGAGGACGGACACCCCTCAGTTCTGGTCAGGGAAATAAGCAGTTCCAGAACTTTTGGCTACCCTCGATGCCTCTCAGTTTATGCTGCTCCGGGTGGGATTCGTGGTCCGGGCCTCGTTCTCACCTCATCTGCTTCGGTGACTGTGACCCAGGTGCTGTGCCTGGACGGCCCTGCAGAGATGCACAAACACACTGACCCATTTGAATGACAACCTCCCTCTCACCGGGGAGGAGCTACCTTTAGGAGGCGATCGTGCAGATTGCATAGGACAATACGTTATGGCATTGCCGTATGCGGCCGCTGCCATAACGTATTATACTATGCAATCCGATCGGCAATTTTCTGCGGGCAGCGGGCTCAAGGGGCAGATGCTTCGGGCCCCACAACCTTTGTTGGGCCCGGGGAAAGTGCCCTCTTTGCCCTGCGTTAAAGACGGCCCTGCTCTGTCGACTACAGAGAACCAACACCTTACGATATAGAGATGAGGAGAGGGAGTCTGATCAGCTGGGCTAGTCACAAAATGTTCATCGTGAAAGGGCAAATGTCTCATCCACAACAATGAGATAAACGTTTGTAGTCACTTGTATCGTATAACACGTGCACAACCCTCACTCCCTTTGTCTTTAGAAAAGGGAAGCATCGGTACCTGGTTGCATAGAGGTTTTTCAAATTGTAAGAAGCAATTGTTCCCTAAAAATATACATTCCCTACATATAAATCCTACTCTTTCCTATAGGCATGATTCACAATGCACTGCAGTTTAGTGTGAAAGGGAAGGGTAGACTATATGGGTCACTTCACATCTATGTTAGGGGTTTAGAAGTGATCTGAACTGAGGGGGTGGGCTGGGAAGTCTATACTGTGGGGGGAGTCATATTGGGGGGATTAATACTGGCAGGAGGGTGTAATTTTTGGTTATACTCCTTACACTGGCCTGGGCATTGCTCACTGCTGTATTCCTTACAATACCCAATTCTGATCCTTAAACTCTCTGTGCTACCCACTCCTGACCCCTGCACATTGTGCGATACCCACTACTGACCACTATACTGTGTTACACAATCTTGACATCTGCAATACCCACTCCTGACCCCTGCATTCTGTGCAATACCCACTCCTGCACTGTGTTACATACTCCTGACCCCTGCACTATGCAGTGCATTGTTGCACTCCTGATCCCTATAGTCTGATATGTACTCCTGACCACTAAAGTCTCTGTACGCACACCTGACTCCTATACTGTGTGCAATACCCACTTTTGACCCCGGTACTAAGTGATAAGCCCCCCGACCTGCGCTATATGCACTAGTATGTTGTACATTTGATACTCTTGACAACTGCACTCTGTACACTGGGATTTATAGAACATATCCCTGACCTCTGCACTTTGAGTAATGCCTTATTCTTCTCATCTGGCTGCCGACAGGTGCTCCAGGTCTTTCACTATCTTCACAACAACCTTGCTCCTGGCTATCACAGGGATTTTGAATATTGCTCATGTTGGCCACCTGACATAGTCTTTCTGCTTAGTACATTGTCTGTCTGCTGCCTTGTCCCACCTCTGGTCTATAGACAGAGCTGACATTTTTTAACACACAATCTAGTCCAAAGCCTAGTGCAGAAGGACTGCCAAGGGTGGCATACAGGATACAGCCATCATGTTCCTAATGTGCATTAACAAATTCCTGATTATAAATGGTTTAAGACTGCCAATCTGTCTGCCAGTGCATTTCTGTTGGTTGAATACTGTACTTACCTCATCTGTAGTTCACCTCATTTGGATCTGCACACCTAGAATTGAACTGCTAGCAGAATAGAATTACAATTGGCCATCTCCTCTAGCTGTTGGTTCTAGGTGTACTCTCTGCCCCTAGGTTGTGCCTTGTTTGGCTATAATGTATGAATGTTTTATATGATTCTACTTTTATCCAGCTCAGTGTGGTAGGAGAAAGGGGTGACACCATGGTATGAGCCCATGCCTAGCACTGGTGACAAGATGTGGATGATTTAAAGCTAATATTTAATCTACTTATGTTTTGCCTTTTTTGGTTCCGAATTTCCCCCCTCATCATTATTAAATAAAACATTTCTAATTTAATCAGATACTAAATGTTAGAACCAGTGGTGTTATCACTGGGTCTCTGTGCAATGTAAGCAGATCATGGCTGGTCAGAGGGGCCGGACAGTGGTGCACATAGCTTCCCAAAAACAGAAAGTTCTGATAATGCCCACATATGATGCTGAATTTCCATGATTAAAGAACTAAAATCCAATAAATGAAAGGGGTCAGCCAGTGACAGGCTGGTGAGAAAATTGCTAGATGTTGATAATTCACACTGCGTGAAACATATAGTGTGCTGTGAAATTTAGATACAACAATTTCAGTACAGGAGAGGAATATGTAGAACTGTGCAAGACTAAAGGTAAAGCTGGAGTTTAGCTTTAATACTATCTGTGACACCTAGGTCACGGTGCAGAGTCTAAGGAACTCTTAGTCTTAACCCTTGCTTCCTACAGAGTGGTTTTTGAGTTGCATGGCAAATTCCACAGGTTTGCTCCGTGTCAGCTTAGGTTTATACAGGGATGTAGTAAAATGATCAGAAACACAGTCAGCTACAAGCACGGTTGGATTTATGCTCCCTAAGACAACTGTTTTGTGTCACCCCCTACTCCTACCCCACTGGGATGGATATATTTCAGTCTGCTTTGAAACTTTCTACAAAGTGTATGCACCTGACGTAAGCTGGCCATACACTGCTCAATTCCTTCTAAATCTGTCAAAATTCGAGTCATGGGTGACCCTCCGCTCGACTATTGTGAATCAACTTTTGTCGATAATGTTCAATTTTCTTTCCAACAAGCCCCTCTAAATTTGCATAAGCAATAGTGTAGTTCTAGTCTGCTCCCAAATGGCAAAACGTCCCACAATGGCAGATAAAAACCTGGCAGCTGCTAAGGTAAAGAAACGTCAGTCACTTACTCAGCATATGCCTCTGTTCTTCCATTACCCATTACTGATAATAAACGAGGACAGTGATAGAGACAAAATATGAACCACAGGTGTTATACAAAGTCTCTCCAGAGGAGAATTTGTACCATATATGGATCTGGTTCTTGCACATGTTTAAGTCTCATTTTCTTCTGCCATCATTCATGGTACTGGTGGTGCACGCTGTGATGGGAGGCAGGATGTTGCCTCTGTGATATGTTACTGGTCAATAGGAGCTGAGCTGAACACAGGCAAAAGTGTCCTAGGTTGCTAAGAGTTGGGCGGGGAGATGTGTATGGTCCTTACACATCTTCCTGCCCAGCTCTTAGCAACCCGAAACGCTCTGGCTGGAAAGGGGGTGGCCATGCAGCTCTGCCTGCTGCCCATTACATGACATAAAGAGATGCAGCCTGAGGCAATAGGCTCAGGCTACCTCATTATACACACGGCCCTGAGTGCTGGGGTCTTGGAATAATGACGTTTTAAAGTGGAACTTTGAACAAAATGAAAAATGACATACATATACTGCAGGCAGCTTGCATTTATATTTTATTCATTTAGTTAATTTAGTTAAAATCATTGTCCCAAAAGTAAAAATACTTTTTCTGTAATTGCTTAAAAAGTATTAGCTAGAGTTAGGCTTTAATTTATTATTATTATTTTTGTATTATTATTATGTAAGGTGTGTCTAAATCTACTAGTCCATCTAATTCTACCCTCTACACAGGTTGACAATGATGCTGTACAGTGAAGGAGTATAGCCTCCCTAAGAGAGCAAGTGTGTTACCGGCCAGGTCAGGTGAAAATAAGGGGAAAAATGTCTTTAAAAAAAACTAATGGAGCCACCAAATCTAAGGACAGGTAAGCTGGATTATATTATTTGTTCTTGGGTTTAGATGCACTTTAGCTTCTGTCTGGATGGAACACACTTCAACCCATTTACAATTACCTGCCGGAGTCATTTCTATAGATTTTCGGTAGATCCTCCTTAAAGTGACACTAAACTCAGAAGTTAAATCTTAAAATGCATTTAAGTACCTTAACTATTAACAAAACTGTACTTTGTGTATCACTCAACTGTAGATCCTCAAATCATCTCTGAATTGGCGCTGACACTGTCCTTATTTCTGGAGGGGGGCTACTTTTGTTCACCATGGTCAGTGTGTGTTGTAAAGTAGCCACCTCTCCAAGCTTACTCCTGTGATGAACTACGAGCTCAATACAAAATAATAAAACTAAACGTGAGATTGTAGTCCATCACAAGAGTGAGCTTGGAATGGTGACTACTTTACAACACACACCGGGACCATGGGGAAGAAAAGTAGCCACCCTCCAGAAGGAAGGACAGTGTCAGCACCAATTCAGAGATGATCTGAGGATCTACAGCTGAGTGATACACAAATAAGATACATTTTTGTGAATAGTTAAGGTACTTGAATATATTTTTAAGATGTAACTCCTGAGTTTAGTGTCACTCTAAGGGAGAACTTAGATACATTTTTAAATAAAAATGATAACAGCAGAAAAAACGGTGTATGCCTCTTTTGCCAAACTTTACTGGAACTGTCCAGTTTGAGGAGGCTGCTATGTGAAGAGTGACATGTCCATCACAGCAGCCTCCTACAACGGAATAGTTCTGGTAAAGTTAAGCAATAGAATATAAACGGTGTTCCCATATGATCTATTCATATTCAGTCCACATTAATGTAATGCATACAGTATACATACAATAACAAGAAATATTGATGATAAAGTATGATGTAGAATTCATGCACTAAAGATTTAAGAATGGTTGACTTACCCAGATTTTCAGATGTATTTTAATTGATTTTGATTGAACATGTGTACATGGAGGATTGCTTTTGGAGTGAGTTGCTGCCTCAGTTCGGGAGTGGATGTTGCCACCTGGCAGGTGGATCCCAGATCTAGTACAAACGTTCACTGAATGGGGATTGTGTGAGAACTATTGAGACTCTTATGCTTTCTCCAAATACAATCGTATAGTATAAATGATAAAACTGTGAGTTGCTCTACATTACCTGAGCTTGATGAAACTTTCAATGCATAATTATGCATGAATAAGGTAGCTCCCTTTGCAATGAATATATAGTGCATGCCAATGCAGAGACCTGCCCCTGGAAGGGACAAATTTGGTGTTTAATCGCATGCAGCCACCTGTACATCCCTATTGGAAGATGTGGCTGCAGGTATCTCCAACCTGCACATCTGTGAAGATCCAGGTGCCCGCACTTGGGGGCACACTGTCTGTGTCCAGGTATGGACACCCAGACAGAAGTTTGCCTCCATCCAGGCCTGCTCCATCTCCCCCTCTCTCCCATGCTTCCACACTGTGTCTCCTGATGTGATGGTAGAACTCTGAAGTGAAGGGGGCTTGTCTTGTGGACTCTGATGTAAAAGAGGGGGACTCTAATGTGAAAAAGTGGGCTCCTAATGTGAAGGGTGGCTTCTGATTTATAGAGGGTCTTAATGTGACAGAGAGTAATCCCAATCTTGTGTTGTTGCATGCAGTCCCCTCTCAAAATCCATACCAGACCGTTATCCCAGATAAGGGTCTGGTATATATTTTGCAGGGATCCAATGTAATTTTTTACATTTACGGTTTTTACATTTTAGTCTGAGGTGTCTCAAGATTTTGCATCAAACAAGAAACACTGATCTATTAGAAGGAGGGTGATGATAGCCCTTTGACAGTAACCATGATATGTTTTTTGGTTGATTTTTAAACACAACCTGGCTAACAATTGGATAGTAACAGAGATTTAATACAATGTAGTGGTATCTTTCCAAAAGTAGCAAGGGCCTGAAAGGTTATAAGTGTATATGTTTTGCTTTAGTAGTAACAATTAACCTGCTGCTGTACTCTGGGGGGATACTTTATGTCTTATGTCTTCATATCTTACCTTTTTTTAAATGGTGGGGATAATGAGCTAAAATTTCAAATCATTTTGATGAAAGTTTTTTTGTTTTGACTTTTTTTTCTTCTTACAGAGGACTGCTCGCATTGCACAAACTAATGATCTGCAATCCAGCAGTTTGATTGAGTAAGCAAAATGAGTTCTGTGTGGCATTACGTCAGTCTGGAATCTTGTCAAATGTATGTCTCTGGGTTGACCTATGAGCCTAGATTGTAACAAGATGTTATGTGGAGCTGAACAGTCTGGACTTTTGGCAGTCTGCCAGGCGTGGCATGATAGTAATACATCTTAATTCCTTTATCAGATATGATGATACTGTAAATACTAGAACATCCAACTAATTTTATTGGGATTGTCAAATATCACAGATATGTTAACACAATACAGTAAACTCCCCATTATCAGGCATCCATGGGGATTGGTAGATTCCGGATAAATGTCGCTTCTGGTTGCTTAAGAGTTACTATACCATATCAATACATAAACTCTGTGGTGACTTCATATTAATATTGAAATGCAGTAATCAAAAGCAAATCAAGACAAATAGACACACTTAAATCAAATTAAGACAAATAGACACAATCGTTTCCAGGATAATACACGTCGCAGATCAGCAGAACAGTGAGTACCAGACATGTGCATTTGGATTCGGACGAACCTACAAATCAACAACATTTAGTTGATTCGGCGCTTCATCCGAATCCGAAAAAACTAATTTATTATATACCCAAACATACGAAAACTATATTTGGGCATACATAATTCGTTTTCAGAACGTGCGGTGGCCATATTGGCCACCGGCATGTTCTGGGCATGCCCGCTGCCATCTTGGAGGCGGAGCACATGCCGTCACATGATGGTGACGTGATACGCTGAACGAGTGGTGGCCATATCGGCCACCGGCACGTTCTGTGCATGCATGCCGCCATCTTGGAATATATCTTGGTATACACCTCTCGTTCTGCAGTTTTAGTGTGTGGTTTCGGATATGGAGGCTCGTTGCCTCCGAATCCGAAACAGCATAAAAATGTGTTTCCTTTAAAGGAACAAATGAAAATGTTTTTGTTTTAATCTGTTTCCCCACCAATTTTTTGTTTTTGCCGCGCACATGTCTAGTGAGTACACAGGGGATTTTTTTTCTGGTTAGATGAGAGTTCTGGTTAGTTGAATACTGGATGATGGAGAGTTTACTGTATTATGGTTGGCCACAAAGAGGCAGATGTCTCCATGCTAAGAGGAAGGTACAGGAAGTGAGAGAAAATCTCCCCAGTGGGGTCACTGACAAAAATTTTAACTCTTTCCCACTTTATCCAAAACTAATAATAATAAAAATCTGGTATTAAGATGATCAACTGCAAATAATTTCTTAAATGCTTGGAATTCTCTGCAACTGATAAAACAGACTTTCAATGAACCTAAACACTTCATTGTCATATTTTTCTTCCTAATTTATTAAGGTTGGGTATGAACAAATCAGTTAAAAAAAAACAATCAGCAAATCCTAATCTTTTTTTTTTTGTGAATGTTTGAATTGTACAATTCCAGAATCATGATTGCTAGCATTCTAAAATTACAGGATTCTCTGCATGTTGCAGAACCCTACATGACAAAATTCAGGTGAGTCAAAAATTTAAGGAAAATGCCATGGCTGACCTCCTTGTAAAAAATTGAGTAGCCTGGGTTCAGTCAGGGCAGGATTAAGAGCATCATGCTGTCGGTCGGTCGGACAGAAAGCAGCAGAGGTGACTTTCTAATTTAGGAGGCCGCTCGCTCCTCGCTGGGGCCCGGCGAAGTAAAAACACAGAACACATGTCACCAAATTTGGGACATGTACTGCTTTTCCACAGTTGCTGTGTAGCCAGGGACCCAATGGGGATCAAAGCACGCCAAATGCGGGAAACAAAGTCCTGTAAATTTGTGGAAGCGCACGTTCCTATGTCGCCTGTCCCTGCTATGTCCCAATGTGAATGGGGCCTAACAGTTAATTCAATGTAAAGCACCACCTGCCTTGACAAAAATCAACTGAGCTGTGTGGAAAATCATCATTAGACGCAGTCACTGTCAGGGTATTCAGGTAACCACAGGTACCGCTCCTGCCTGAATACAACAGCTGTGAGTACAATATGCTATTAGTGTGGATGGGTGGACTGATTGATTTTTTCTTGTTCAGCACATAGGCTGAATGAGAGAACATCAAGCTGTTTGCTTTAAAAAAGCCCACCCCACTACCATTCACCTGTACCTTTGCCACACTTCCCCACTGCCCTGTTCACCTGTTTGAGTTCTGTGTCTAATCCAGTGGCAGAACTACCAGGGTCGCAGAGGTCGCGGCCATGAACGGGCACTGGAGTTCCGCCACTTGGAGGGGGCCTAGGACAGGAGGAAGGGGCCCCTGGTAACCGCTGATTACCAGGATATGTATTATCCCGGTAACCGCTAATGTCAGTCCCGGGACCTATTCCTCCTGTCCTGGGCCCTACATGCTTCACGCTGCTCCCTTCACCTTGTTCGGGGCGCAGAGTGAAGTATGATCCAGCCAGCGCAGCAGCCAATGAGTGGGAGCGGTGTTGTCCCCGCCCCCTCATCACACAGAACTGCTGCCGAATAGAGAGCTGCTGCGGACACGAAGGGGAGATAGGGAGCTGGAACTATGAAGGTGACATGGGGTCCGGGAGCGGAAAGCTGGGGACATGAAGGGGGAGATGAGGGGAAGCTGGGGACATGGAAGAGGAGAGTGTGGGGTCCAGAAGCGTAAAGCTTGGGACATGAAGGGGGAGATAATAGGTAGCTGGGGACATGAAAGAGGAGAGTGTTTTTTTTTCTTGTCTAAAACTTGTTTAAAAAAAAAAAATCTTTTTTTTTTTCCATTTTTCTTCTTGGGGGGTGGGGGGGCCTGGATGGATTCTTGCATCGGGGCCCTGAGGTCACTAGTTACGCCTCTGGTCTAATCTATGTGTAAGTTCCATGTCAGAGTTTATACAAGGTTAATAACCTTTTTCAGTGTTCAGGTCTGGCGATTAGCCATTTAGGCCCCATCACTGAAACCAAGAAGGGGAAAAGATTGCATGCTCCCCCATAACCAGAAGGACCAGGCATTTCCTAAGGGTCTCACAAAGAAACGATGTGGGTGGTGGTATGCAGCAAAGGTGAGTATTAATGGGATGAGAATTGTTGGTAATTGGAACCTGCCAGTTGTTCCTTTAAAGTATACACAAGTGTTTCTGGGCCCCTAGTCATTGTATAACCCAAACCTCAGCAGCAAGCATAAGCAATAGTGTAGCTTTTTGTGTTGTGAATTGTATATAATGAATCCCGCAAAAGGTTACTTATACGTTTTGTCTGCTCTTTGTTGTTTAGTACCTGGCAAAGGAGGAGTGTCCCCCAAAGAAAGAGTGCCCCCAAAACATTATGCCCTCTGCTTGTAAAATTAATTCTACAAATTCTGGAATGATCTCCTGCTAGAAATGTCTCACTATTACTTTTGCAAAGCCTTTTGTGCATTGATCACTACTTGAGCAATTAAAGCCGAACTCCAACTCCATTTTTTATAGAGTGGGCAAGAGTTCAGATTTCTGTCAGATTTTTATTTTTTTGGTGACTTTATCGGCCTTTAATAAATGGAGAACATGTTTTTGACATCTACACATAGTACCACAGCAATGTCTCTTTTTGTTGTTTAGGACCATGAACAACTTGTTGCACTTGTTTATATATTACTGTACAGATCTGCTAAACAATTTTAAAGAATAACTCGGGTAAAGAAAAAAACTTCCCTTTCAGTGGGGCTACCCCCGCACTGCAAGGGTTACAAGCTTGTTCTGTCTAGGGGACTCAAATTAAGCTGGCCATACACCTTAAGGTGCCCATACACTGCACGATTCTCGTACGAGAATCGCGGGAAATCCCGCGATCGTACGAGAATCGTGCATTGTGAATGAAGACGTGCGACCGTTTCTACTGTACGGTCGCACGTCTTTTCGGCTGGTGCAATGATGCTCGGGAGACAAATGCCGAACGGGCCGGTGTGCGCACGCGCGCACTGCCCGTTCAGCATTGCGGTCATCCGAAGCCCGCCCCTCAGGGGGCAGGCTTGCGATGATAGCAAGTACGATCTGCTTGTCCAAGATGGACAGATCGTACGTTTTTTTAATTACATTACAACCATCGCAAGACTAAGGTCTTGCAAAGGTTGTAAAGTGTATGGCCACCTTTGCAATTATCTGCAGATTTTCTGTGGTCAGATGGAAAAGGTGCAAGAGATTACTCCATCTACACTTAACTGTGTGGATGGAGTAATCTCCACCTGGGCCAATCTGTTACACTTTTACCATCTGACCACAGAAAATCTGCAGATAATTGTAAGGTGTATGGGCACCTTAAAGGTGCCCATACACTGCACGATTCTCGTATGAGAATCGCAGGAAATCCCGCGATCGTACGTTAATTGTGCAGTGTATGGAAGGCATGCGAATGTTTCTACTGTACGGTCGCACGTCTTCTATCGAACAAGCAGGCTGGAAAACCCGCCGGGAATTGTACGATTCTCGGCGAGTTAGTGGCCTGCTTGTTCGACACGCGCACGCTCACACTGCCTGTTTGCAGTCATCGGAAGCCCGCCCCTCATTGCAGTCATCGCAAGCCCGCCCCTCAGGGGGGCTTGCGATGATCGCAAGTACGATCTGCCTGTCCAAGATGGGCAGATCGTACGTTTTTTTAAAGTACTTTACAACCCTCGCAAGACAAAAGTCTTGCAAGGTTTGTAAAGTGTATGGGCACCTTAAGATAGTATTACTCACCTGATCCTGGGAGCTCTCTTTTCTCCCCCTTAATTCTCGCTGTGGAATGTCCCTCAGCAGCTTTACATCTAATTTAGGTCAAGGAACCTGCATAAAACGTGAGGACATCATCAGTCCTTAGACCGCCAGAACCCAGGGGAGAAGAAGCTGCAGGTAATGGTCTAGCAGCCTGGAGGGAGCTGGCAGGATGGAAGATCAGGTGAGTAATACTTTATTTGAGCTCTCTAGAAAACGAGCACTTAACCCTTGCAGTGCAGTTTTTCGTGTACTCAGAGTTTGTCTGTAATTGCATAAGATTACTTTATTGGTTCCAAGTTGTTCACAGAATGACAGAAATTCATGGTGGTTTCTGTCCCCAAGGAGCTTACAGTTGAGCACACATTTTCTTGGAAACCAGTTGACTAGAAGTTTTGGTTGGACTCATCCTATAAAGTAATTGTAAAAATGTTTTTATTGATATGGTTTTTTAAAACCTAACTCCAGCCAAAACTCTTCACTGGATTTAGATAGAGGGGTAAGAGTTATTTATTTTTCTTTCTGTCTGTCTGTGACCCTGCTGGGGAGCAGTTGTCACTGGGACAAAAAGTCACAGACAGCACGGAAACATTTTCAGCTGACTATTAAATACACTACTAAAATTTAGGTGTTTTTTTTTTTTTTTTTCTACTCAATGGAGAAATGTTCTACCTTACTGTATGGCCAGCATAACCCTTTCCTGTTCTATCTGTAGGCCCCATACCTTTTAGGAGGTGGCTACTAGAAATTTAGGGGTCTATTCACAAAGCTGCCGAGGGCAGCCGAGTGAATGACCGATCAGAAGTGAAGTGAGCCGAACACTGTTCGGCTATTCACTTCAGGCTGGTACGGCTGATTTCAGCCGTACATCGGCTGAAATCAGCCGAAGCTGTAGTCAGCTTGGCTGGATTATAGTTGGAATTTATCTGGTTAATTCCAGGTGCCTGGCATTGGTTGTACCTACCTGGGTGGATTGTGACTCTGCTGTATTGTGGGACAGCCAATGAGGGGCAATGTGAGTGTATGTACAGTTCACCAGCCATTTACTGGGTATCTCTCAACCAATGTTGCATGCTAGGATAGGTTACATATACTGGAGGGAATTGCCATTTGATAAGTCTAGTCTTGTAACTGCAACTGATTACTCCAGGTTGGAGTGCTGATCAGCCACCCTCCAGGCTATGCCTGGGGGTGGGGATGCTGGAGTGCGGGAAGTGTTTCAGTAGGCCTCAAGTATGGAGGCGGCCTGTGCTGTTGTCAGAGGTGGAGAACCAGGGAAGCTGATGGCTGCTGGAGGTGCCCAGAACATAGCGGACCTCAGAAGCAAGTCTGGTGTCTCTCCTGCTGAGGATCTGTGCTCATCCCTGCCCATCTGCTACTCAAATTCCTATCCGCTGTGCTACGAATGGATCTACATTGAAATGCTAAAAAGGGTCTGGTGAGTCTGTAGTCTGTCTATACAACCCTGGATGCCTAGGATCCATATACCCTCTCTCACCATTGTGAAGATGTTTATAAAAGTTCTTTAGCATTATACTTCTGGAGTGGATATCAGCTTTGTGGGCACTAGAAGAGGGCAGTTAAATGCTAATGGGGCAGCTCAAGACTAAACCCCCTGGGCAACCCCTGAGGAAAGGACCTCCACGGTAGTTTTCTCAGAGATACTGCCGGTGCCAAGAGCCACTCCGGACAGACAGCGCGAGTTGAGGGAGCTTAACAAGTGGCTCCGGATATCCAAAAAAATATGATTATAGCTGGAGTTGTGCTTTAAATTGCATTATTAAAGTACAGAACATTTTTTTTTTTATGTTCACACAACCATGAAGTTAAGTTAAGTTAAACTCACTGAGGCTGTCCTCGTTACCTAATCTCCACTGTCTCCATAATTGCTGATTTATCATTAGAGATAAGCAGAACTACAGACTTTGTAGCAGGACACAGACAAGTTTTCTAATCATGTGTGACAAATGCTGACACACATACCGTGCTACTGTGCAATGTTGGCAGTGACAGCCACGTCTAATGCTGTGACATGTTCTGTAAGGTGCATGGGGCGAGGTAATATTCCAGATGCAAGACAGACTCATCATTTTATAGTCTTAATAGCACATCATGTTCTCTTCACCTACGGATTGATGCCTAAGTTTTGCTAACCTAACCAGTATACGTACTTTACGAATGTAAGACTATTATGATTGTTTACAATAGATGGGCTATATAGATCTGCTGAATATTTGGACCTTAGCTCAAAAAGTGAAGATTTGCTATGTTAAGGGGGGTGTCCTTAGCGTTTTCAGCGCCTGAGGGGAAAAAAGCAAGTCGCCAGTGATGTCACTGGTTGCCAGGAGCTGGCAACTAGACATGTACATTTGGATTCGGAGGAACCTGCAAATCAACGAAATTCGGTTGTTTCGGTGGTTCGTCCGAATCCGAAATAACGAATTTTTTATATGCCCGAATATACTAAAAAGATATTGGGGCATATATAAATTCGTTATCAGAACGTGCGGCGGCCATATTGGATGCTGGCGCGTTCTGCGCATGCTTGCCGCCATCTTGGAGGTGGGGTGCATAACGTCGCATGACACCATGAGTGTGTGGCGATGGGTGATGTTATTTGCAGAATGAGCGGCAGCGAGATCGGCCGCCAGAGTGTTCTGCAAATGTGCGCTGCCATTTTGGAGTATATCTTGGTATACACCAAGATGCCGGCGTCCACATATTCGGGTGCGCCATCTTGGTGTGTACCAAGATATACTCCAAGATGGCGACCTGCATGCTCAGAACGCGCTGACAGCCGATACGGCCGCCGCTCGTTCTGCAGTTTCTTTGTGCGGCCTCCGAATCCGAAACAGCATTAAAATTTGTTTCCATTGACGAAACGAATATGTTTCGTCCGTAGCAAATTTTTTTGCCCTGCACATGTCTACTGACAACTACCTTCCACATTACAAGGTTACATTTTTGGATTGTATTTCCATGTCCTTTTCTCTATTGACAGATTGTAACAATTTATTTAGTAAACCTTTCACACACTTCTAGACCATTTATTCAGCAAGGTGTCATCAGATTCTGGCGAGATGTTCCCTATGTTTGTCTCTGTACCTGTATGCATGCAGCCAAATTCTTCCACTGCCAGCTGCTTACTAAATATGTCCTTTCATGGGAACTTTCATATTTAATAAAATGTGAACTGAGAACCTTCCTTAGCAAGTCTCCCATGTACAATGAGCTCATCTACAATTGTTTTTACAGCATTTGGATCAAATATGATGATGCAATTTCCACTCAGTCATTTTTAATCAGTCATTCTAATCATTCAGTAATGCAGTACAAAGAGCATTGGTGGTGTGCAAAGTGCAATATACAATTGCAGACTATCATAAATCATATTTATAATAAACTGAAATCTCATTCATTACATGGTTACTGCACTCGGCACTTTGTAATTGTACTTTGTGTCGATATACTGAAGAAGCCTGGAGAAATGTAACACAAACAGGGGCCTTTACACAGACATAGATAAAGCTGTTTCAAGATTTTGAAAACAGAAACTGAGGGGTCTATTCACGAAGCTGCCGAAGGATCTAGCCGTAGCTTCGGCCGATCCTTCGGCTAGCTTCGGCACCAGGACCCCTTTGGTTCAGTAGAACCGAAGGGGTGCTGTACGGGCTATTCACTATAGCCCGTACAGCTCGCGAACCAGGCCAAGCGGCAAACAGTGACTACAGCTGACTGGCTACAGTCACTGTTCAACCAACAATTTTCCGCGAGGCTCCTTTCATTTTCTGATCAAAGTTTATTAGCCAGGTAATGCCAACAGTGACACTCATGGATCCAATTTCAGCAGGAAACAATAACTTAAGTAGGAATGTGGAATGATGACCAATCCACTATATTTAGAGGGGCACTGCTCAAAGCCAAGGTTAATTAAGAGTCTGGGAAAAACAATCAGTCTCTTTAATCATGTGTAATCTTTAGGTAGGTAAACATCTTTGGGGATCTGCTTCATGTACCTAAAGCTGGCTATACACCTATAGTTTATCTGCAGATTTTATATGGTCAGATGGAAAAAGAGCAACAGATTCCTCTATCTACACTAAACTGTGTTTATGGAGGAATCTCCCACTGGGCCAAGCTTCAGTATCTTACTAGCCGGGCCAGCTGGCTCTCAAAATACCTGAACAATGCCTGCATCCAATCAGATTGTTCAGATATTTTGACAACCATCGGGGCCGACTAGCAAGATACTGAAGCTTGGTCTAGTGGGAGATTCCTTCATCCACACAGTTTAGCGTGCATGGAGAAATCTGTTGCACTTTTTCCATCTGACCATAGAAAATCTGCAGATAACCTATAGGTGTATGGCCAGCTTTAGGGCTGACTGCTGGCAGTAAACAGAGAGAACAGTAAGCATTTTGAGCTCTATCTGGAACCAATGTAATAGCTGATTAACCTATGTGAATTGACTACTCTGCCCAGGAACACAGTGATGGTGGGAGCTTGCTAGAATAGGACACATATTTACAGTAAAAATACCTTGACAGATGTTCTAGACCAGTGGTTCTCAACCTGTGTAACCTCAGGACCCACATTTGTCCTTAGTCATTAAGTCGCGGCCCAAGTCACACTGCAATGGAATGCACGGTATTAGGGTACCGCACGTTCCAGTTGCGGGCGTACGAACTGTGGGGGAGGTGCATTTGGGGTACCATTCAAATGAATGGCAATGCAATGCACATTCCACACCAGCATGCATGGTAGGTGTGATTGCGTGGTACAGTTTATCGCACTGTACTAGTGTGAAGGGGCCGTTAAAAACACTGACATACACACAGACACATACACTCACAGACATACTCACACACACATATACACTCCAAAAATGTTTTTATTTTTTTTTAAAGGTCCACCCAGTCTCCCTACCTTACAAGAACTGGAGTAAATCCTCAGCCTGGGGTCCAGTGTGGGCTGCTGTGCTGTTATGGAGCATCATCCATATGTGTATTGCCTGTACAGCTCCCTTGCGTGGCCTGCAGAGGTGCCGGGAGCCCGAATGTAACGGCACTCCGTTCCAGGCACCTCTACAGCACACGTGAGGCAGCTATACGCAATGCACGTATGGATGGAGCTCCCTCACGGCCATGGCTCAATCCAATCCCAGCACACCTCAAGCTGACACTTAGCGCTGGGCAGCATATTTCGAATGGCTGCTTGGCGTGACAACTGACAGTGCTGTGCTAGGGGGAGGCAGAGGAGCCTCTCACCTAGAAAAGTTGAAGGCATGCGGCGACCCACTGAAAACAGGGTCGCGACCCACTTTTTAGTCACGACCCACCAGTTGAGAACCAAGGTTCTACACCTTTCACACAATGTCTTTTGATGCAAGAAGTAAGGGAGAATATTTCCAAAGAGGAAAAAGACTGCACTATAAACCTGATAGAGGTTCTATGCTTTCCCCATGCTGTCCAAAAAATTGCTGGAGTTGAGCTTTAACTTGGAAATCTCTTTGAGAGATTAGTGCTAGTGTTTGGTTGCTGTTAAGAGCAAGTAAATAAACTTTGGACCTATAAATGGCTTAGGATCAGGCTCAGAGGAAGGTTAGGGAAATGCTCTGCAGGGTCATAAGCCTTATGGTAAACAAGCTATTGGTTTCAGCACATTCTCTCCAAACTGGTCAGCACAGAGAACTCCTTTTCGGAACATGAGGGGCCTGTGTCGAATGACTTTTGTTCACTTTAAGCTTGTTTTACATTCCTATGCAAGTCTATGGGCATGCAAACCCACTTGAAGCAGACCAAATGCAGGTCAGAATGAGGTCAACTGCATTTAGTGAATGAATGATCTCAGAAGCATCTCAAACTGATGTTAAACTGATACCACGGACACAAGTCCAAAGCCCGTCAACATTGGCCCTTACAGCTTTTTTTTTTATGCCAATTCATGGCATCATAACATCTACCAGTAGTCCAAGTATAAAGAATCAGCTGTTGCATACATTTAGAGAAGCAATCATATAAGACTTGAATTGGTCTGGCCAACCCTTTCTCAATCCAAGATTTTATTTGTAAATCCTTGCTTGAGCAAGGATAGGACACACGATGTTGCAATGATAACTTGAATATGAAGTCTTATTATTACCGAGCCATGTGGCTGATGTTTTAATGGGATGTAACAACTAATTCTTTATGCTTAGACTATTGATGTTAATATGTTAAAATGATCAGAATTTGAAGAGAGAGAGCTACTAGTCTGCTGAAGAGGAAGCCTCTTTACTGACCAATTAATAGAACTGAATGATGCTCAGGATGCATGTGTAGGGTAAGGTCATTGCATGAGATTGGCAGAAGGGCTGAGTTGTCTCATAGCCCTGAGCTTGTGAACAGACTGCAATCTATCATAGGTTAGAAATGCCTATAAAATAAAGAATTAGGCCTGCCATTGTTGGATTGCTTTGATGATTTCAGACAAGCTTCTGAATACAATAGCTATCATTGGAGATTCCTTCATTCAAGCTTTTTAGTGTAGGTGGGAAAATCAATTGATTTTCTCTTGTTCAGCCCATAGGATGAACACAAAAAAATCAAGATGTGTATGGATAGTTTTACAGGGTTATTCACAAAAGGGTGAAGAGTTTGGAGAAGGCAGGAGAAGTGACCAATCTAGGACAACATAGCTGAATAGGAAAGTGAGCTGAATTGGAGAAGTTTTCTGAATCAGCAATTTTGGCCTAGATTGTTCACTTCTCCTGCCTTCTCCAAACTCTTCACCCTTCTGTAAATAACCCTTTTAGTCTTAATATCATAAACATTTAATTAACTGAAGTTGTATTAGCAAAAGATTACCTTTGGTTACTGTTCATTGCTACACCTTGCTTGTGAACCCCTACCTTTTTTTACAGACCAAACTTTGTCTTGGTACCTGGAGATCTTATTTTAGTAAACAAAGATAATGTAATGACATTTTCTTTGCTGTTGTACAGAATATTGATACAGCATAAACATAAAGCCATAATAAGTATCTACCAATATAAATATATAACGAGTATAGTTTCTAATGTGCTTGGATTTTTTCCCTGTCCTTAGTATCCAGATTACAAAAGGATGGTGACAAGGGAGATGTAGTTACCTGGTGCTGACTCATTACATTCTGACATGGAAGCAAGCAAGAGACAAAGTCCAGGTGCCCTTTGGATACAACGCTGCTTGATTTTTGGCCGGAAAATGAAGCAACGTGTAAATATAAAGAGCAGCAAGTACATGTGCCTGGGAAACCAGTGAATGTTGTTGAGCCACAGAGCAAAGTCTCCATTTCCCAAGAAATGTCAAATAAGATCATCTCTATGGACATTTAGCAGAAGTATGGACAATGCTGACAATACACTATTCAAACATTCAGTCATTTTAAAAACTGGTTTGTATTACTGCATTTGTAAGGGATTTTTTTAATTAGTAGAACTTCTGCCTTGGAGTTTTGGTTCTACTGTGGTCTGCCTGTGTATGTCAAAAACTGGTTTTCCTGATAGTCTTAAACTAGTAAACGCATTGTACATATGAGATTTCACTTCAATTAATTCATATTTTTTTCAAGCAAATTTCTCTATGCTGCTGTGTTCTTTCTTGTGCTTTAATGCTAATAATAACTAACAGTATTACTATATTTCTTTTTTTTAGGTTTACTATGTTTCAACGCGGTGGATAACCAACTACGGACACAGCCTGCAAAATGCCTGGACTTATATTCATAGCTATTGATTCTGTATACCAGGCTTCCCTGCTCTGCAAATCGTTATGATCACATTGACCTGGTCTCCTGAATCTCCGTTTTACTGGGTCTGCAAATAAGTAGGCCAATAAGTCCATTACTTAGTAGTTAATTACTTTGGCCATCACAAATGAACATATTTGATAACATGCATGACCTTTCAAATGATGCACAGTCTGGCACTATGCACTTTCCTGAAAATTAAGAAGTAATTCTCCATAACCCTTATATATACACCCCATGGCATCCTGCAAGCATGCTGTGAAGGGAGGTTTAGTTCTAAGAGGGGAACACTGCCTAACAGAAAATGAGTGGCATCAGGCCACAGCATTGCCAAGAGGCACTTTCAAGATCCTGTCCATTCTGGCTGTGATAAGACAAGATGATGTGTAAGATGTGTAAGATGATTTAAAAACTTGAATAGATAAACCTGAATTCCAACCTTACTACTTACTAATCCAGAACAAATATATATCCAGTGAAATTGGGATTTCTGGCAAATACACTTGTCTCTAATCAGTCTTAGTTACTCCCAGATAGCAAGCATAACTTGCTACAAACTTGTGGCGGGGTACACAAGACTCCAAAACTGGACTGTTCGGATAAAAACCGGACGGGTGGCAACCCTATCACACACACAATCTGGAATGAAATATCAGAACATTCGTGTTACACGCAGTCTGTATAAAGATGCCGGAAATGTAGACACAATACTACTAATGAGGGAACTGTAGAGAGTGACCGGACTCTGCAAAGACTGGAAGTGTGTCAGGTCAGAAGTCTGGCATTCTCCTCCATCATATTATGACACATTGACTATCATAGATGTGATACTATCTCACCCTGAGGGGCCTATTTACATTGATCAGCCCCTGCTGAAGCCACCCGCCTTGTGACTGGATACAAAGTTACAATGTTGCAGACTGATCACTAGGGGGAGAGGTAGGGTTGCCACCTTTTCTTCAAGTGAAACCCGAAACACTCTAGTGCTGCTTCACTGGGGTCCCTAGGTGACATTAGGGGTCTGAAAGACCCCTGATATCTCCATAAAGAGGACCTGTCGCATCCTAACTGCTATTACATAGGGGGTTGTTAGCCCCCTATGTGATAGCAATAAAGTTAAGTGTAAACAAAAAAACAAAAAAAATAACCACCTCCCGTCCATTGGCCGTTCCTGAACGGCCGGACGGTAGCCTGATAGGAGCAGGAGAGCGTCTTTAGACATCCTTCCCCTCCTCCCAATCGTGTGCTGCGCCCGCGAGTGGGGAAACTGTCAGAAATGTAAACCGCCAGCAATGGCTGTTTACATTCAAGCGTTCGGGCGTCTCTAAAGACGCTCAATCGCTTGTAGTAGATGCGGGTGTGTGACTCCCCTTGCCGTCGCCGCCAGTCCCCGAGATCCACTGCGCCTGATGCGGCTGGGACTCTGGCACTGGAGATCAAAGAGAGATCAGTACATGATCTCCCTTTGATCTCCTCTCCGATCCCAGAATGCAGGAAGTGCACTTCCTGCATTCAATGTCACTCTCCGGCTACAGATGACGGTGAGAAGCTGCTGAAGCAGATCTTTGCTTCATCAGCTTCTCTGGGGGTCCCTAGGTGACATTAGGGGTCTTGGAGACCCCTGATGTCTCCATAAAGAGGACCTGTCATGTGAATCGGCTATCACATAGGGGTTTCTTAGCCCCCTATGTGATAGCAATAAAGTTAAAGTGACATTAAAGGCAAAAAAATGTTCCACCCCCCCCAATGATAACCTTACCAGCACTTACCTTAAATGATGTCTCTTAATCCGATCTTCCTCTTCTTTCCTGATGTTTTCATCCATCCCTCCAGCGGTGTGGCTCTCCGATCCAGCGCTGACTCCTCTGTCCTTGCTGGCATTTCCGATCCCGTGGTGTCTGCATGCAGGTGCACACGTCCATAGACTTACCTTGCGTCTCTGCTCGTCTCCCGGCCGAAAATCCGAACTGCACATGCGCCTGCCCCAAGATGCTTTGCGGCCGCCCGAGCAGTTTCAAATTCTCGGACGGGTTTAGAAACCCTTTAAATATATTTTTAAAAAGTTTAAAAAAAATAAAGAAGCATAAAAAAGTCACACAAAAAAATGTAAAATAACACAAACATTTTTTAAAAGTTCCCCGCCCCCCCCACATACACATGCAAACATGCGTCGGGTGCACCTATGTGCAAAAACAACGATTCAGCCAATTGTGCTGAACATTTTACATATCGCCGCGAACGTCGGAGTGAGAGCAATAAGTCTAGGGCCATCAATCACTGATAACACTAAAATGATGAGTGTCGCCTATGGCCAATTTTGGATGTGATAGTTGTCTGTGATCTTGTGGGTGCGCACAATTTTAAAGATTGACATGTTTGGTATCTATTTACCCGTCTTTTATATTTTACCAAAAAATTGGGTTGATAATAAATGTTTCATAACATTTCATTAATGATTTCATTATATAGTAAAAAAATAAAAAAAAACCCAGTGGTGATTAAATAACCACCAAAATAAAGCTCTATCTGTCCACAAAAAATGGTATAAAATTCATGTCAGTACAGCGCTGCATGACGGAATAAACGTCAGTCAAAGTACCGCAGCGCTGAATACTGAAAAATGGCCTGGTCAGGGAGGGGGAATAACACTGCGGACATCAGGTTTTAAAGTCAGGTATTAAAAAAAAATTGCAAAAAACATTTTTTCAAGTCCCCACATAGACGTATATTGGGGCTCAGTAACCCCATGGACTCGGGGCTCAGTAACCCCACGGACTCGAGGCTCAGTAACCCCATGGAATTGGGGGCTCAGTAACCCCATGGACTCGGGGCTCAGTGACCCCATGGACTCGGGGCTCAGTATCCCCATGGACTTAGTATTCCACTGGTTTTAGGACTCACCTGAGAACCCTCAGAGCCCACCTTGGGCCTAGCCACCTCTGCCACTGGTCCGGCGCTGTTGGGGCCTGGCTTCCTCCTCCTCTTCCTTCTACCATGCTGCCCCTTGTACGACCGATACGCATGTAAGGGGGCCCGGGCCCCTCATATGAGTATTGGCCTACCCCTCTGATGACAGATGAGATAGTCCACCCAGCTCCGTTTGAGGTCAGCTGGTGTTATTGGGGGCGGGGCCGCTCTGTGCTCTGTGATGAATGGAGCTGTCAGAGCCGATGTTCTTTTGAAGTCTCCGTTGGCCGAACACAATCAGGCTGGGCAGGACCCTGGGGTTGCCCCTGTCTGCCTGCATCTTGTGTCCGGTTTTCAGCTGACTTGAAACACCGTTCACAAGACTTCAAACCCGTACTGGCAACCCTACCCCTAGACCAGAGCTGTAGGCTGCTTTAGAGCTTCAAGAAAACAGCTTGAAACATTTTAAATGCTCAGCAAATGTTTTCTAAAGCTGATGCTGTTTAGACTACCATTTACAAGCTAAAATTAAACACACACAATAATCTGTATGTAAACACCGACAAGGTGGATAGTAAAGTCAGAAACCAAAGATTGTACACTACCAGTGAACCTGTGAGGTGCTTTATGGATTCTTGCTATAGAGATTTTAGATTAGGGCCATGTTTAGTGAACTGCTCTTTAAACAAATGTTATGTTACTGAAAATATACTTATAAGTAACTTTGTTTATCGTTCAATATGTTTATCAGATTTTTAAGTAAAGAAAAGTATACAAAAATAGTCTTCTTTACATGTCTAATTGTTGCATTTTTAATGTTTACAACATATTTAAAGTTAACTTTTAAATCATCCAAAAAAGGTTCTAGGCTGATTACAATTTAGCTAAAAAATGTGCTTATCTTGGTGCATAGTCCCATCCATGCTGGAGCTAAGCTTTGACTAAATTGAGCATCACAATTAATTCACAGACAAACTGTTTTGTAGCTCTCTGATGCCTTATATACTCATTCAGCCCATAATAGTGTGATGACCAGCTTCTGGAACGCTTCCAAATTTAGAATCAGCACACTGTGATCAGAAAAATTGTCTCTTTGTATGAAGCGTTATAAAATACGAGGGAAGTCCTCTTCTGATTAGGTTTGCTAACAGATCCACAGATGATGTTCATTTTAAACTGAACATCAAAACTGATTCACAAACTGTTTTGTAGGTCTGTCATGCCTTATATACTCATTCAGTCAACAACAGTGTGATGTCCAGTTTTTGGAACATTTCCAAATTTAGAATCAGCACACTGTGATCAGATAGATGGCTCTTTGTATGAAGCATTATAAAACTTGAGGCAAGTCCTCTTCTGATTAGGCTTGTTAACAGATCCACAAAGGACGCCTTTGACTAATTCATCAATTGGTGGGTGTGGCTTGCTTGCAATTATGGACCTTGCTAAATGGACTAAAATTTTCTGCTGAAACAATCATTGTCTTGGCTCAATCAACATCAGCAGTAAAAATGTTATTCTTAAAGGAGAACTATGGGGTTAAGGCTGTTCCCCATAGTTCTCCTTAGGATAACGGGAGGACACAAACTAGCGTCCTCCCGTCACCCTAAGGTCAGTATACCGCTAGTTACAGCTCGCGGTATACTGAGACGCCACAGTATACCGCAAGCTACTGCGGGGAGGGGGAATCCAGCCCTCCCCTGTCATGGCAGAGGGCTGTGACAGGATCGAGAGGTGAGCGAACGCCGGTATGTGTTCGCTCACCTCCCGATCTACTGAGCCGACCTGTGACAGTCTCATTGTCACAGGTCGGCTAGAACTATGAGGTGAGTGAAAAGCACTCACCTCATAGTTCTCCTTTAAAGGAGAACTATGGGGTTAAGGCTTTTCCCCATGGTTTTCCTTAGGGTAACGGGAGGACACAAACTAGCGTCCTCCGGTCACCCTAAGCTCACAGCTCGCGGTATACTAAGACGCCACAGTACACTGCGAGCTACTGCTCACGGTATACTGAGACGCCGCAGCTGAAGCGGATCTAGACATTTATGTCTGGATCTTCCCAGCTGCGTGAGTGACAGCTGGCTCTGCCTATCTAGAGGCAGAGCCAGCTGTACCCACCCCCTCCCCCGTCTGATCCGCCAGTCAGTGCTGTGACAGGATCGAGAGGTGAGCGAACGCCGGTATCCAGATAGCAAGCAATTGAGCTGCAAGTTTGAAAATGACTTGCTAAACTCTTGCAGACTTGCCAAGCTTCACAATTTTGTTGCACAATTATAGAAAGTCTGCATTGCAAGTCTCCAGACCAGCGAGCTTGCAGAGCTCTTGCTAAGACCTGCAGGACTCTTGCTGTAGACTTGCCAAGCAAATTTGCTACAAATTCAAAAAGTGTCAACTAGAACTTGTGCTGCAAGCGTTCTGCAAGTCTACAACTTGGCAAGAATATGTGCAGCAAGTTAACAAAATTACAATTTCACCCCGCCACAAGTTTGTAGCAAGTTATGCTTGTTACCTGGGTATGTGTTCGCTCACCTCGCGATCTACTGAGCCGACCTGTGACAGTCTCATTGTCACAGGTCGGCTAGAACTTTGAGGTGAGTGAAAAGCACTCACCTCATAGTTCTCCTTTAATGTTTGGTGTTTGAGCAACGTGCCTTTACACTTTGGCCGGACCCTTTGTGTCGTTTGGAACTTGCTTCCTTGAATCCCTGCATTCTGCTACTTACCAATGTTGCTGTTCCCTGTGTCTCCTTCGGATTCCTCCGTGCTCCCAGTGTGATCCTGCCTGTCCAGCAAGAGGATTGTTATCACCTTCTTCAGTGAGCTCTTTCACCTGTGCTATACCTGTGAGTTTCAGTCCTGCTCCTGTGTCGCTGCTTGTTTCATTCAGCCTGCTTCTTCAGAGAATTCCGGACAGCAGTGTTGTTGCTGACTCTTCTGTCTATAGAAAATATCACTCACAGACATACCATTGTCACTACAACCCTAACCTGGAAACAGAATATCACTGTAATGACCACTATCACTTCCCCCACCCCAAATTAGTCCCCTGGAATGTAACACTGTTCTTGCATCTCCAGCAGCAGAGTGTCCCTGAAAAAGCACTTTCCCAGTTAGATAACAGTCAGTGTAGTGTTGCTGGTAATATTAGTCCCCGTAATCTACTACATAACAGCATACCTCTTTAAGATTTAAGGGTTAGTTTAAGATTTAAAGTGACATTAAACCCCCAGATTTTTTTAACATAAAACAATACTGTAATGTGTGTCTTACTGTAATCCATGGTTGTTTCCCTTCTCTTTGCTGCTCTTCCTTTTAAATCTGTATCTGTTCTCATGCTCTGCAGAACTTCTGTTTTGCAGCCGACTGCCTTGTCTCATGAATAGATACACGGTGTCTGTGTATACGTTTGTATAGGCTTTAAACCTGAGCCAGCACTACAGGAAGAGGCCTTGAGCTGAAAAGGGAAGTTCTCCCCAAGCATGAGGAGACATGAGGATTTAAAAAGAAGAGCAGCAAAGAGAAGGGAAACAACCATGGATCACAGTAAGGCACACATTACAGTATTGGTTTATGTTAAAAAATCTGAGGGTTTAATGTCACTTTAAGGCTAGAGTGAAGGCATACTTAAGTGTAGGGATTATGTCAGGTTCTAAGGGTTACTTTTAAAGAGACACTATCATTTTGTCCATTCGGGGTTCACACATGAGTTAAGCTGTCTACCATTAGCATGAAGGGAATGATTGCATGTTCATACAAACTACTTCTCTACTGCATGGAAGGTAGATAAAACTCAACCACACTCCTTCTTTCTACTCTCTACAGTCCCAGAATTTGTGGCACTGTTTTGCATTTTTAAGGAAATCCTGGAGTCCTATGGACCCCCAAACATTCTGCTGTTCTCAGCTAAAGTGGAACAAAAGCCCTGCTGCCAGACTGCAGGCACTGGTAGTGAGCTCTGCCTTTCTCCTAGTAATGAATGTATGAACAATGTCACGCTGGTGGGCAGAGTTTGAAAAGTAGAGTCCCGCTGCCTGAATACAGCGACTGGCAGCAGGACCTACTTCACAAACTCCACCTGTTAGCAAAATGTCATTCTTTCTTTCATTCATTCATTACTGAGAGAGAGATGAAGCTCACTCCCCATGGCTGCAATCCAGCAGCAGGACTCGAACTCAGCCTACATGATGTCACTATGTAGGGAAAGCACTGACTGTATCTTCTGCTTTTTGAGCAAAGGAAAGTGCCATATAAGGGAGGGGGCAAGTCAGCAACCTAAGGAGCAAAGGACTGCAAATAGATATAGAACATCACAAACTCCAGCACCATATGGTATGGTGAAAAGTGTGTTCCCCCCTGTTTCCATTGTCCATGTCAGGTGGACATACTGGGGGGAATTTATTAAAACTGAAGCAGACAAGATCTGGAGCAGTTGCTTATGGCAACCAATCAGCTTCTATCTTCAGTTTGTTTAATTAAGCTTTGAAAATGAAAGAGAGAAGCTGATTGGTTGCTATGCACAACTGCTCCAGATTCTGTCTACTCCAGTTTTGAGAAATTCTGCCCCACTGTATATTAATTACGGCTAGGACCTTCTTCACTGTTTTTTTAGTGAAATTATGTTTTAACTGAAGACCCCAACTGCCACCTTCCCCAAAAATAGCCTTAGGGGCCATTCACACTGGTCAGGTACGTGCGTTACATTAATGCAGTCCATTCATGTGAACGGGCAGCCTAACACATCGCAACAGGCCTAAAATGGAACACACAGAAAAATGCAAGATACCAAAAGTTAAAGATATATGACACCATTATTGTGTGCATTAAAAACACACAATGTATGTATTTGCACAGTGCAAAGTGTTCACTAAGCCTCACTGAAATGTGCTTGATTAGGAAGTATGATATTCTGTAAGAAGAAGCAGTAAATGGCACCTGCCATACGGTAACATGCACGCTACCACAGCACAATGGTGTGAATGGGCCCTTGAGCTCACCTTCCCGCATTCCTTCAAGACCTGCCATAGTAAAATCTCCTGACAAGACACCTTCATCTGCACATTTATGGAAATTGCTCTGTAAATGTCCTCCACCATATGGACAAATAATAATTAGCTCCCAGTCACAATACTTTTCAGTTGTGGATGTTGGAGAAGTGTAGATAGATGAGTATGAGGCCCCATTCAGACTATTGCGTGGCAGTAATGTGCTTTATCACATGTTACAGACAACGTGTCATCGCATGTATCCAAGTGTGATGCATTATGATGCCATTCATTGTGAATGGCACCCCAACAAACTATATAGCAGTACAATGCTACATACTCCTGAGTTTTGGTCTCTGTACGTTGTGCTTTATGTTACACTCCTGGCCTCTGCATTTTATAAGCTATGTTGTACGTTACATGCTCCTGAATGCTGCATTGTATACACTGGGGGGAATTTATCAAAACTGAAGCAGACAAAATCTGGAGCAGTTGGCCATGGCAATCAATCATCTTCTCTCTTCAGTTTGTTCAGTTAACATTTGAAAATAAAAGGCATAAGCTGATAGGTTGCTATGCACAGCTGCGCCAGATTCTGTCTGCTCCAGTTTTGATAAAACTCCCTCAATATCTTTTGAAATGTTTGCTCATTACTGCTTCTTTTTACAGAATATCATACTCCCTAAGCAAGCACATTTTAGTAAGGCTTAGTGAACACGCTGCACTGTACAAATACATACAGTTTATGTGTTTTTAATGCACACAATAATGGTTTCATATATTTTTTACTTTTGGTACCTTGCATTTTTCTGTGTTTTCCCTGCATGTTTTTTGCCTACGACCAATAATTTCTATGGTTCCTAAAATCCACAATGGTGCAGTAAAGTTCATACAGGCTGTGATTTCCATACCACAATGATAATTTCATGTTTTCAGAGGTTTCCCTTTGGTAGCTGCCTGTATTATACCAGTGAGAACTGCTTAGATATGGCAGCATAGGTCAGGACAATGACAAGTCTGAAGGTTTATGTGAGGTTTCATCCAAATATGTGGTAGGTGATAGATAAGTGCAAAGCTTGTTACACTTTTTTCATATTTCATATGCAACTCGTAAGTGGGAAAATTATATAGAAATGATCTGTTAACCATGTATAGAAGAGTATATCTAATGCATTAATAGTTATCACCACTATATGGCAGCATAACATAACATGAGCGTAACACTCTGAAGTAGAATTGTTTTGCAGATGTCCTAACTAGAAGTTAAAGTGACACGAAACTCAGCTAAATCTCAAAAATGCTTTCAAGTACTTTAACTAATAACAAAAATGTATCTTATTTGTGTATCACTCAGCTGTAGATCCTCAAATCATCTCTGAATTGGTGCTGTCACTATCCTTCCTTCTGGAGGGTGGCTACTTTTGTTCTCCATGGTCCCTGCGTGTGGTGTAAATTAGTCACCGCTCCAAGCTCGCTCCTGGGATGGACTACAAGCTCAATACAAATTAGTAAACTAAACATGAGATTGAAGTCCATCGCAGGAGCAAGCTTGGAGTGGTGGCTACACACACAGGAGTACAGAGGGCTTCAGGATATCTTGTTCCTGGGTATCCAGTACCTCAACCCATTATCCTTTGTGTGGCTAAGCCATTAGAATCTGCAAATGAAGATTGATGTCGTGGATGTCTGCCTTTTAGTCACTGCTCGTGGGTCATTGAGTGTTTGGAGTAGTTGTAGGCCAGATCACTGGAAGAAGGGCTAGCAGGGCCTGTAAAATTTGCCAAATTGCCAGCAGAGGAGACCATAAACCTGCTGTTTTAAAATTTCCAGCAAAGCTAACACTTGCTAGATTTTTTTTCAAAAGAGCAAAGGTTAAAGTTACCTTTCACAGGATAGATATGTATTAGTAATCTTACTAGGAAGAGTGCTGCTTATTACATTTCTTTGTCCATTGACAGGGTCACTTTACATTCTTCTCTTTGTTATGGGGATGTAGTAAGCCTTATGTTCAGGGATATAAATTTAGAATGCATAGGGCCAATAAATCTAGACTCAGAATCAAAAACTTTTGCAAAGTGCAGAAAAGATTGAGGCCAAAAGTTAGAAGAGTAAGGAAAACGTGTGGGGGACGAGAAGAGGTTTTAAGGAATTCTAAGAGTGGTGAATATGAATCCATGGGTGGTGGTTCAGGGAGAGGAGAAGGGGAAAAGGGGGGTAAAAACATCATAAACTTCTGTGCAAACTTCATAAGGAAAGAGAAAGTGGTTACGGAAAAAACAAAACTGTATAGCAATCTAGTGTAACATTGCAGCATGATGTACAATCAGATTGAAACATATGTTCCCAACTCAGGACTGATTTTATTTGATTCACTTGATTTGCTGTATTGTTTTTGTCTTAAGTAGGTGTTATCATAATTTGGTAGCAAAAGTGAGAATACGCTTTAAAGACTCTCTGTCACTTAGTAAGTAAGAATAGGGAAACATCTTCCCTCTGCAAAGAAGATACTTAAAACCTACGTCTCCTGCTGCCAACACTGCCAATACCTGCTATATTGCCCCTGAGAGAATCTTCTGAATCTTATGCTTCTGTATCAATAAAATACACCAGTTGTGTTGTTTTATTTTTATCATATCAAAAAATATCTAATGTTGCCCCCAATACATCTTCCTGAGGATGAATATTGAGGACGTTGTTGGGGAATTGTCTACAGAATTTGCAGGGACATGCGAACAATAAAAGGGAACAAACATAGGGCAGCATTACAGATGTGAACTCGTGGAAAGGATGCTGAATCAGAGTTCCATTGAGCCCACTGGGAAGTTAAGGTTCAAATATGGGACACCAAGTCCTCTTGAGAGGTTTTCCTATTTTCTATTTCTGCCTACACAAGCTTAGTTATGCCTCCAGATAAATGTACAGTATCTACTAGACATGTGCAGCGGCTAAAAATTAGTTTAGTTTACTTTCGGATTTCGTTTATTTCGTTTGTCGGATTCGGGTCCGAAATTGAATTAGTTTTGGGAATCGTATTCGGATCTGATTCGGAATTCGGAAATTCGGACGAATTCACGAAAATTCAACTTGAGATGGGGTAGCAGAATTGGCACATTTGTCATTTCTGGTTGCTGTGCTCTAGTCTTTACTATTAAAGGGACATTCAAATCCTTTTCTTAATTTGTTTTTATCTGTTTAAATGTTAACAGTGCACGCACAGGATTTGGACGAAATTCGTTCCAAATCCGAAATTTCAGACTCGGATGATTTTGCATATGTTATATTTAGGAAATTCGGATTCTCCGAATCTACGAATTTCAGAAATTTCGTCCAAATTTCGATTCGGAACGAAACGAATCGCACATGTCTAGTATCTACAGAAGTTAGTTTATGTGGAAACAGTAGAGTTACATATAAAACATTTTGATAAGATGATAACCTTGACATAGGTTTACAGATTTTAGTCAAATGTCACAGGTCATATTAACCCCTTAGTGATGTATGGTCAAACATACCTTAAAACCTGAACCTAGTTTTGCAAATTTGGCATGTGTTAGTAAAGTTGTAATATCTTTGCAACTACTTTCTAGGTGAATTATACCTTGTTTTGTTTAGGACAAATTGGACCTTTTATAATGTGACTAACTTCACATTAAAAACAGCTATAGAGGTCAGGGGTGGCTTGTTTTAAAGTTAATTTCTGTTTGTTAAGAATATGTAACTAGTTTAATGTCCATAGTCTGGGTATATGTGCACTTTAAATTGGTAAGTATATAAAGCAAAAGGTGAGGGATTTTGCAAGGACATAACCCTGAAACACAGAAGAATCTTGCACTAGGATACATACCAGACTTATGTGCCACCAGCAGACCTAGGAAAGATTTGGCCTTGTAATAGTCTTGCTATGAGCTATTAGTTTACAGTAGTGGATCTTTATTATGTGAACTCAGACTTCCAGTGACAACATTGCTTCATATAGCTCTTGTCTAACTTTATGCAGGATTTATTGGAA
Source organism: Nanorana parkeri (assembly GCF_000935625.1). Classification (NCBI taxonomy): domain Eukaryota; kingdom Metazoa; phylum Chordata; class Amphibia; order Anura; family Dicroglossidae; genus Nanorana; species Nanorana parkeri. The sequence continues at coordinate 1,480,473 of NW_017306303.1, forward strand.
AGTGAATTTCCTCCTCCTCATGACTAGGTCTTTCATTCTGGAATCTAGGTCTTGCCTAATAACAGAAAGCCAAAAGAAACGAAGCTGATCTACCTCCTCAAACCCAAATCCTCACAAGGAACCCAGTGCTCAGTAAATGCTGGTCTTTGTCAGACTCAAAACAAGCACCGGTACTCGAAGAGACAATTCTCCTAATATAATCTTTGGTTCAGGGATGAGACAAGTCAGTGTTTGTTTCTTGAGGATCATCTCTTCGAGTGCCAGTTTTTTTATATGGTCTTGCTTAATTATCCTGTGGTAACCTAATGAGATACATCTCATTTGATGCTGAATAGAAAAACATTGCACTGTTCTCTTGTGTTTCAAGGAGTAAAGGTGTAGAGTGGACTAGGGAGCCTTCAATAAGTACTGCCTGTGAGGCATTTTCTTAGCAATCTTTAAAGCCAGGTTGAAAAAGGAAGGGGTATTTGTTAGGTCTGCTGACTGCGTTATATTCTAGGCAGTTATACATGCACCTCAGTGTGTGAACTTTTTGTTATATAACCTGCTATGTGTCAAATGATAACAATACACCTATCATAGAAAAGGAAAGCAGGTACTCAAACGGAAGAAAAAGTCATATACATTTTTAGTCTAAAGAGCAGCTTCGCCCTTTGTTAAGGTCACATCCTTGAATTCGTTAAATTATTTAGTCAGCAATGACTTTGACTCTCTTGAATAAACTAAAGCACTTCTCTTTTTACATGGCACTAACATTGTATCCTTGTGTGCCAATATTGCTCAATATGTTGGCATGACCTTGGTTCAACTAACTTTCATCAGTAGACAATGCATTAACGCTTACAGCGGTTTTTAGTAAAACAGTCCAAAGACCAATCGTGATGTTAAAATAACTCATACCAAAACCAACATGTTGTTGGCATCATATCATCTATGAATGCATTGTGCAGGACATGTAAATGGGCGGGTGCCCCATTGGGGTCCCTCATTTACAGGCCTCCTTGGCATTCGCTCAGAACCTGCTTATGGTATTGTCTGCTGTTGGTCTACAGGAAAACATATTCCATTAGCAGAGACTGAAAGCAGAGGCGTCCCGAGGTGGGATGACACCCGATGCGGGTACCGAGTGACACCCTGCTGTGACTTTATCACGTTCGCACGTGACATCATCGCACACACACGTGATGACGTCACGCGCTGTTACTTCCCGGTGGGCATCTTTGTGATGGATGCTGGCAGAGAGAGGAGGCGAAGTTCACCTGGCGGGATGTATGCAGCCGGGTTCCCTCCTCTCTCTCTCTCTCGAGCAACTGTCCAGCTCTCGGTCCATGACAGAGTGCCCAACTTTTCAGTGGGGGTGACACCAAAATGACTGTCAGTCTCTTTGGCGTCACCCCCTCCGATGGTGTCACCCGAGTGCGAGCCGCTCCCCCCGCACCCCTCTTCTGATGCCACTGGCTGCACACTTCTGTACTTTTTGAAACTTGATAGAAATTATGTGTGATCAGTCTCTGAATAAGTAATCCTTTTTCAGAGCAGAAGCAAAAAAAGAACTGTAGCTGACAGTAAATCAGTGACCATTAGAACCCAAGGATATGAGAAATACTGCTTGAGTGAGGGAGCAGATATCATTACAACATGTATCATTACACCCAGCGAGTGGGTACACCATCAGATGGTGTACAATATTTATCACCAAAGACCATAGACTCACCAAAATGTACAATAGAGTAAATATTACATAACAGGTATTAGGCTCTAAATATTTGTAGACCCCTGGGCAAAATTATCAATACAGTTCTCAGTGTAAACATCTTTTTCCAGATATTGTGGTCCCCATTAATATTTTTGAAAATCGTAATTTGGTCCCTTCTTAAGCGCTTCTTTATAAAGAACAAGTTTAATTTCCGGAGGTGATCTTCATAGCTCAAGCCTTCCATCCCCTTTATTCATTTTATAGCCTTTATTGAGGAAGTTTTTCCTGAGAGTTACATAGTTACATAGTATTTGAGGTTGAAAAAAGACATTAGTCCATCAAGTCCAACCTATAGGATCTTGTTCCTAGGAGTACTACTTGTTCCCCTGTATATTACTGTCCCTTAAGAAATCGTCCAAAAGTTTCTTGAACAATTCCACATTCTTTGCTGAAATCACCGCCTGTGGCAGTGAGTTCCAGACCTTGACCGCTCTAACTGTGAAGAACCCCCTTCGCCCCTTATGCTGGAACTTCTTTTCCACCAATTTTAAGTGATGGCCTCTAGTTTTTGTAATGGTGTTAATTTTAAACAGTTTATCGCTAATGTTGCTGTCACCATTGAACATTTTGTACATGGAAATCATATCCCCCCTTAATCTCCTCACCTCCAAAACTCAAGGTGAGGCTGAACCAGTGATTTATAAAGTGGTCAAATTGTTTTTTTACTCCCTGCCAAAATCCCTTTTTTGAATGCTGGACAGTATCCTGTTTGCTTATCTCGCCACTGCTTGACATTGCATGCTATTGCTGAATCTGTGATCTAGGAGGACCCCCAGGTTTTTCTCCAGTTCCGACTTCCACAGTGGAGCACCCCCTAAGAGCCTTTGCTCCAAGGGGCTGAACAGCAGAGAGTGATTTGCCGAACGTTCAACTCAGCATTCGGTTCAGTTAATCTGCTCACTACCTCAGAAGTAGAGAAGCGGAATGAAAACTGTCAATGTAAAATAAAAAAATAAAAAACAGCGTGGGGTCCTCCCCCCCAATTCATACCAGACCTATTAGGTCTGGCAGAAATGTTAGGGGGGACCTAACATTTCTGCGTCTGCTAGGAATTTTAGGAGGGGACCCAATGTACAAACCCCCCTCCCCCCCAAAAAGTGGGGCCCCTAAAATTTCATACTAGACCCTTAATCCGGACACTGGCCTCACAGAGCAGGAAAGGGGGAGGACAATGCACACAGTAAGATGGTTATACTTTTTTGTTTTTGTTATGCTATTTTATGCTCACCTTTTTGTCTCATTATGGGCACCGTTTTGTACTAGTTAAAATACTATATGAGACTGTGCAGTACTCTCATCGACAGCCGATGTTCTAGCTGCATGCGTTCTCCAGTTCCACGGTATTAATTGGTTCCCCAATGTTACTGAAAATCACCTCTATTAATCCCAAGGGGCTTAATAGTCCCAACAAAAGAGCTATGCTTTGGAGAGAGGCTACTTCTTTACACAGGGATGTTCTTTGCGTTCAAGAGACCCACTTTTGTAAAGATAAACCTCCTGCCTGTACCAATCGGAAGTTCTCACAATCCTATTTTGCCAACTCTGCTAGGAAAACAAAAGGAGTTATGATTGCAATTAGCAGCTCTGTGATTTTTGTACAAAATGATATCCTGATAGATCCTGAGGGCAGATTCCTCGTATTGGTGGCGTCTATTAATGACTACATCTTCACCATTGCTAACATATTTGCTCCGAACACTCACCCAAAAAGGTTTTTTAATTCAGTATTAAACAAAATCAATATGATGCGCAAAGGACATCTCGTCATTTGCAGAGATTTCAATGACATAGTTGACCCATCCCTTGACTCCTCCAACAGCAACAGGAAACACACTCGTTCTCTCTCTTCCCTCCTTCATTCTCATGACTTATATGATGCCTGGAGATGCTTGCACGGGAACGAAAGAGACTATACCTTTTTCTCCCACACCCAACACTCTTATTCCAGGCTAGATATGTTCCTAGTGGACAAATTTACCTTCCAACACATCTCAAAAGCGGATATTGGCCTTATTACGTGGTCAGATCACGCTCCTGTGTCATTGTGCATATTTCCCGACACCTCCCTTCATAACTCCACCAACTGGAGATTAAACCCCAGCTTACTCTTTAACCCCGAATATAGGCTATATGTACAGTCTGAACTAGAGGCCTTTTTTGAAATTAATACCGGTACAGCTAGCAATCACACAGTGGTTTGGAATACACACAAGGCCTTTATTAGGGGCTTGCTGATTACTTTAGTGGCACGGGAGAAACGAAAATGGAATCGTGAACTGGAGTCTTTATTGGACCAGATACACCGCCTTAAGCTCCCTTAGGCACAGACTTAGTCTACTTCTCACCTCACAATATGACTTCATGATCAAACGGCTTAAACTGAAATATTATTCTCAAGGCAATAAACCTGGAGCGTTCATTGCCTAACAGTTTAAACGCCGTAAAGATTGTGCAAGAATCCCTTATATCTATACAGGACAACGTCTTTCCAACCCCCTGGACATAGCCAATAAATTTAGCATCTACTATTCCTCTCTATACAACCTACATGACTCCGAACCTTCACATGGACCCTCTGTTGCTGACATCCAACACTTCCTTGACTCCCTACAACTCCATCCCAACCGACTTACTTACCACCTTACAAGCACCGTTCTCTGAATCAGAAGTCCTCAAAACTATCTCAGGCCTGCCACTGTATAAAACCCCAGGTCCTGATGGTTACAGTGCAGAATACTACAAGACATTTTCCTACACCCTAGCTCCCCACTTGTGCACTGTCGCAAATGAAGCTGCAACCACTGGATCTTTCCCTAGGGAGTCATTGGAAGCCACCATAGTTACTATTCCCAAACCTAATAACCCGACTAATGACCCTGCTAGCTACCGTCCAATCTACTTACTCAATACTGACGTGAAAATCTATGCTAAACGTATAGCTAATCGCCTCGTGCATGTCCTCCCTGACCTGATTCACCCAGACCAGGTGGGATTTGTACTTGGCAGACAAGCCCCTGATGGCACTAGGCGACTGCTTGACTTGTTACAATATGCAGAGCGCACTGGAAAGCCTACCCTGCTCCTATCGCTGGATGCGGAGAAGGCTTTCAACAGGGTGCACTGGGGATACCTTAGGGCTGTCAGAATCACAGGCTTCCTGGGTTCGGCCATTAATGCTTTATATACATGACCCAATGCTAGAGTACAAACATCGGGATTACTATCCGCCCCCTTCTGCATCACTAATGGTACCCATCAAGGTTGTCCTTTGTCCCCTTTGATCTTCGCCCTGGTCATGGAACCTTTGGCAACAGGATTCGCACCAGTCCAGATATTGATGGGTACTCTGTTGGCCGACACACGCATAAGATTGGTTATATGCCGACGATGTCATAATCCCCCTCACAAATCCCTTAAGCTCCTTGCCGGCAGTACAGGATATCCTAACGCAATTCAGTAAGATCTCCCTCTACAAGGTCAATCATTCCAAATCTCATATGTTGGCGATCAATGTGCCACAGAGCATCAAAACTCTCATTGACTCCATTTCCCCATTTTCCTGGCCCCCCTCTGCTGCCCTTAAATATTTGGGCATTAACCTGGCATCCCCTAGCTCCAATATTTTTTATCTGAACTATAACTCGCTCCTAACCAAAGTTGCAGCACTTTGTTCTGATCTCAATAAATCAACGGTGTCATGGGCAGGCAGGATTAACCTCATGAAGATGTTTATTCTCCCTCATATCCTGTACCTCTTCAGGGCTCTCCCTGTTCCTGTACTGTCATCATACCTGAATAAACTACAACGTCTCCTTGACACTTTCATATGGAGTGGTAAATCCCATAGAATATCTAAACAGGGTTTATATAGACCTAAAGCCTATGCTGGTATGGGGGCCCCGGATATCGCCAAATACTACAAAGCTAACATATTAGAACAGGCCAAATACTGGTGGTTCCCGCACCCTGACCACCCTGGCGGTCTCAGATAGAAACTGCGTCCTTGGCCATGGACCTCAAACTCCTGATGTGTTCCTCTCTATTAAATCGCCCTCCTGATAACTCCTTTCTGGACACCGTCACGGGGACTCTTAGAGTATGGCATTCCTTTGAATCCAAATCCCTTACCAACCGCGGATCTCTTTTCAAACACATACCCATTCACACCCTGGAACTTATCCTATCTGATATGCACCTGTATAACTGGGCTCAAATGGGTATTACACACCTGGACAAACTGTTCTCACATGACCAATTACTGACTTTTAATGTCCTACGAAAAAAATACTCCCTCCCACTTAATGATTTCTACAAATACCTCCGTATCAGACATTGCTTAGTCACTATACGTGTTAAGGACACCTCGCATCTCAGACAATCCCTTGCTTTCTATGATAAATGTTCCCCCACTAGCAAAGGCATTTCCTTTTTCTATAAACTACTTAATGAACCCACACGATCAGAGAAATTACCTTAAATGGTTTGGTGGGAGAAAGAACTACGATTTACTATACCACTGGACCAATGGTACATAGCTGTCTCCACACCCTTGTCATCATTGGGAATCCTTACAACTGAAGCTGAAACTGGAGCAAAGTCAAACAAGCCAGGGGTCAAAGCCAGACGGTCAGCACGGTACCAAAGGAGCAGGCAGTGACAGAATCAAAGAACAAGCAGAGGTCAGGGGCAGGCAGCAATCAGTCGAAGTCAAAGCAAATCGGGTCGAGGCAACAGGCAATCAAACAAGCAGGAAGACAGGAACACAAGCTAAAAGACCGTTCAGCACTGACCCATTGGGCCAGCTGGCTTAAATAGGACTTTCCATTAAAGATCAACGTATCACTTCCTGTGTTCCACGTTCCGTTGTGTGCGCATGCACACTAGCGCATGCCGGAAAACTGGGACACGCGCAGTAGAGCGGAAACTCCTGGCTATGGCCTTACATGTGGACAGACAAAACAAAATTACAGCTTTTTGGTAAAGCCCATCATTCTACCGTTTTCAGAAAAAGAAATGAGGCCTTTAAAGAAAAAAATACAGTCCAACAGGTTGGAGGTTCACTGATGTTTTTTGGGGGGGGGGTTGCTTTACTACTTCAGGCACTGGATGTCTTGACTGTGTGCATGGCATTATAAAATCTGAAGACTACCAAAGAATTCTGGGGTGCAAGCCCAGTGTCAGAAAGTTGGGTCACTGTCCGTGGTCTTACAGTAGAACAATGGCCCAAAGCACATGTCAAAAAGCACCCAGAAATGGTTTCAGACAAAGCGCTGGAGAGTACTGGAATGTCCAGCAATGAGTCCAGAGCAAAATCCCATACAGCACCTGTGGAGAGATCACAGCAGCAGTTGGGAAAATTAACCCTTCCAATCAGAGACCTGGAGCAGTTGGCGAAAGAAGAGTGTTCCAAAATTCCTGTAGAGAGGTGTAAGAAACTCATTGATGGTTACAGGAAGCGATTTGATTTCAGTTATTTTTTTTCCAAGGGCTGTGCTACCAAATATTAATTGAGGGTGCCAATAATTTTGTCTAGTCCATTTTTGGAGTTTTGCGTGGAATGTGTCAGATTTGGCTTTTTTTCCCCATAACAATACAAACAAAAGAAATAAATATGAGAATGCCTAAACATTTGTAATTGAAATATCTTCAAAGGGAGAGTAATTCCCCTCTAAAGGTGCCCATACACCTGCCGATTATCGTACGATAATCGCGGGAAATCCCACGATCGTACGATAATCGGCAGGCGTGGAAGGCGTGCAACCGTTTCCACTGTACGGTCGTACGTCTTTTGACTTACGAGCACGCTTGAAAACCCGCCGAGAATCGTATGATTGTCGGTGGGTTTTTGGCCTGCTCGTAAGACAAATGCCGCACGGGCCGGTGTGCGCAAGCGTTCAGCATTGCAGTCATCGGAAGCCCACCCCTCAGCAGGGTGGGCTTGCGATGATCGCAAGTACGATCTGCCTGTCCAAGATGGCAGATTGTACATTTTTTTAACTACTTTACAACCATTGCAAGACAAAAGTCCTGCGATGGTTGTAAGGTGTATGGTCAGCTTTAGACAGTTTCACTGGAACAGACATTGCCATAGAAAGGTTTCCCCTTACCTCTGATGTGAAATTTTGACTTCCCATCACTTTCCATCCTGGTAACAAATCGTCACTGGAACAAATAAAGAGATTGACTCTCCTCAGTGGGGACAAAGACAGCAATAATTCCTGACAAATCCTGTAATTCTTCCTCACATATCCAAAACTCAAAAAGAAAATAGGGTTTTGGCTAAAGATTTACTTTAGTGATTATTTTTCCTATTAACATTTTAAAAAATCAGCAAGGGTTCGGCAATAAAAAAGAACTCCATTAAAGTCCAAAGCTAGTAATGAAAGATCATATTGCACAATAGATGGTGTGTTTTTTTGGTTTCATAACCTATTAGAGGATGCTCTCTGTAGATTCTGAATGAAAGTGCCTAGGTGTGTAATAGTCAGTAATAAACTGATATGTGCTACATTGTTATTGCAGATATCATTTTAATGGGTGCAGTCACCATCCTGTATATAAAAGACATTGAGGACATTCGTCATGAGATAAAATATATCAGTGCAAGCTGGCTTTTTGTGCATATAATTTTGTAGATTTTCTTTCTAATAAATCCTTTTCCGACATATATCTCCTATTTTTAATAATTAGATCACCAGTTATGTAAATGTCCTGCACTATGTATTGCTACAACCATAAAACACCCTTCAGCTGCTATGGTCCATTGCAATACAGGGGGTCCTGTGCAATTTTCATACATTGATTCTTTCTTTTAACCAGTTTGTCAATAATTTAAAATAAAATTAATACATATCATTTCCATAACATCTGGCAAAGATACATGCAACATTATTAGTTAATAGTTTAGAAAGCGTAAGCTACTAGTGGGTTTATCATTAAGATAAGGGTTGGGAACTAGGGGGGGTTATGATGTTATGTAATAAATAAATAACTAAAAAATTTTTCTCTTCATTTTTATTTATTTATTTATTGCAGGTATTATGTAGCACCAAATTTTTACACAGCACTTTACATAGATGCACATTCACATTAGTCTCTGCCCTCAAGGAGCTTACAATCTAAGGTTCCATTCTCAGATGGAGATACACTGGAGCCAATTAACCTACCAGCATGTCTATGGAGTGTGGCAGGATACTGAATTCCCGGGAGGAAACCCACGCAAGCACAGGGAGAACATGCAAACTCCTTGCAGAGAGCCAACTTGTCCTGACCCATAGCCAACTGTTTTAAAGTTATTTACAAAGTGCAAATCTGTGATAATTGATAATCATCAATAATTGTGGTGATAATCTGTGATAATTGTGGGGCTGCTTTACTGTCATAATCAGTGATACTTGTGGGACTGCTTTACTGTCATAATCTGTGAGATAACATCAATTAATGGGGTAAATAAATAAATTAAAAACAATCTTGACATCCCCATAAATCAATGACATGACCTCCATGGGTGTTAATGCAACCTGGTACACATCATGCTCAATTTATGCGGTCCTTGAGCGACTGTTCGAGGGCAAATACTGTTGCAGGAGAAGCGAGCCAGTGGTTTGCTTGGAAGCTCAGGTTCTGGATCTAAAGAACCAGCTGGTGACACTAAAAAGCATTAATAACATGGAGAAGAATTTGGACCTTACCCATCAGGTACTGGCAGGGGCCTACATAGAGGAGGGTGGTAGTATGGAGGAGCAGGACCCAGAGGTGGGTAGCTACATAGTTCCATAGTTAGTCAGGTTGAAAAAAGACATGTCCATAGAGTTCAACCTATTGAGATATGAAAAAAAAAGCCTAAACAGAATGCTATGCCCACAATTACTCACTGTTGATCCAGAGGAAGGCAAAAAAAAACCCTATAAAGCTGGGTAACAACCAGAAGGTGAGGTGGGGAAAAGCATCAGAGAGGCTAGTCCTCAGCTGTAACACCCTAATAAATATGCCCGTTTGCATGATGCTGGGTATATCAGCTCAGAGGTAGCATTGCTGAATCAGAATATCTCCTCTGGCTGCCAGGGGAGTGACTGCCCTAGTATAGAGGGGAGCAGGGGCTCAATCAAAGATAGACAGATCCTGGTGGTAGGGGATTCAATAATTGGTATTCTTTGAATACTGGTGGTATTTTTGAAATATTTCTTGTACCACGAGCCACACCAGTGAGGCAGCAGAAGCTAAGAGATCTGAACAAGTAACTGTGAAAATTGTGTAAGAAGGAGGGGTTTGGGTTCTTGGAGAACTGGGCTGACTCAGCTACCTGCTCTACAGTTGTATGGTTGAGGGCGAAGTTGAGGGCGAAATAGGGGTAAATGTGGAAATACCAACAGATAACAGTGAAACTGATATCAGAATCCAATGCAGGAAGTTTTGATCTAATTAATAGCAGCCATATTGTGAGCAACAAGAAAATTCTAAAGCATAACTTGAAATGCATGTTCACAAATGCTAGAAGTCTGCCAAACAAAATAGAAGAATTGGAAATTTCACTACTCAAGAAGGAGTATGATTTTGTGGCAATGGTATGATTTCAGAAAACTGGCTGCACGGCTCACATGACTGGGCTGCAAATATCAGCGGATATTCATTATTTTGAAGGGATAGGGAAGGAAGAAGAGGGAGGAATATGCCGGTACATCAAGAACGATCTGGAAGATTTAGCCGTACGTTCGACTAATCCTTTGGCTCGCTTCAGAAACCCTTTGGTTCAGTCGAACCGAAGGGCTGCTGTACGCTCTATTCTCAATAGCGCATACAGCAGCTGAAGGTAGCTGAAGTAAACAGCCGAATGCAGCAGATCCTGTCAGGAAACCAGGAGTGTTACCTCTCCTCGGGGCCAACAGGTACGGTGCAGGGCACGGGGCCTCCTCCAGCCTGGTAGAACTCCTGGCGCCAGGGTTGCAGGTGTGCATGTGTGAAATTTGTGGCGTACTCGCGCGTGGTACACAGGCTGCGCGCTCGTGCCCGGGGGCGCACATGTAGCGCGCCTGCTCCCATTAGGACTATCAGGTGTGGGCCTTGCTGGGGGAGGTTCCCAGCATGCACCTTCCATCCCTCTCGTCTGCCATTGGTTCCTGGGGAGGGAAGTCTCCTGGTTGCCCCGGTAACCAGGGGGTGGTCTTACATCCCCTGGATATAAAATCCTGGTCAGTGCCCTGGCTTGTTGCTGAGTTACTCCACCCTATGGTGTGATCGCCTAGCCTCTCTATCTGTGAATCTTGCTGTTGCTCCCTGACCCCTCATCTGGACTTCCTGTTTGATGACCCCTTGGATTGATTATCGCTTCTGAACCTCTGCTACCCACCTCGATTGGAACGTGACTACCCCCTTGGATTGCCCTTTTTTGTACCTTGCTCTCGGATTTTCAGGCTACTTCCTGCCAGTGGCTTCCTCTCCACGCTGCTAGCCCATAAGCATGTCTGACAGATCCGGACAAACAGTTGAAGCAGGGATTAAGAAAAGTGTCAACAGGGAGAAAGCAAAAATCCTAAACAGGAGCTGGAGTGGGTAGTCGTATAAGCCAGGTCAGGAACACGGAGGTTAGCGTTGTCAGGAACAAGCCAGGAGCAGGAACCAGAGGAGAACGTGAGCCAGGATCGGGTCATACATGGAATCAGAATGTACAGAGCAGGAATGCACTAAGTCAGGGTGGAACCCTGACATGCCTTTATTTATGCCTCTCTTTTCCTAATGCCGTTTGTAATCATTGACCTGTATAATCCACGACCAGCCCCACTGAATAAAATACATTAAACTCCCCATTATCTGGTGTTCAAGCAACTGGCACTCTTAAATAACCGGCAAAGAAAATTGAGGATATAATATTATATTCCTTGTTTGCATCTTGCTGCCGGCCGGCAGGCAGGCGGATAGATTCCGCAGTGCGCCGCACATTGTAAACAATGGAGAGCAATAGTCAGCCTGCTATTTGCTATTTCATATTGTAATAGCCAGCCTGCTGTTGACTATTTCAAATTGCAATAGCCAGTAGCAGGCTGGCAATTGCACCTGCCCACTGAGCAGAGGAGCAGACTTGAGAGAGAACTTTCTGTCTCGGGGTATGAGGGGGTTTGCTTGAGAGTTACTATTACTCAAGCTGCCAGAAACTGCAGTTACCCGGCATCTACCAATCCCCGTGGGTGATGGATAACTGGGAGTTTACTGTAGATGATGCTATATCCTTTATGGCTTTTACCTGACTCTGAATCCAACTTTTGATAGAGAAAGCAGTTTCCAGACAGACATTACCCATGCTGGACTCAATTACATACTTAACATAAGGTATCTCTCTTTACTGCCTGCATCACCTATACACTACTTTCCTCTCTGTTGGCCTCACTGATTATAATATTTTTGGGAATGTGTTCAAGGCACTTGAACTTGATTTAGGGGCTCTTTTAAATCTATTATCTTTTTTAAACAGACATCCAGGCTGAAGAACATGTGAGTCTAACTTTCTTGCAGACCCCACTTTATAAACTGAGAGAAATGGGAGAATGCCACTTGACTTTATAACGCCAAGCTTCACGAGAAAGCCAAATCCAAATTGCTTCATACCAAATAAATGTATTTTACTTAAGATAGTCATTCTAGCAAACTGCTAGTCTTTATTGCAAAGCAACAAACAACCCTTTACCTAAATTTTTAATATTTGAGGTGCTGAAGGTTACTTAATTACTGATGCAGAGGGAGTGCTGAATAACTTTTGTGAATTTTACCAATGTACTGTATGTATCTCAGGACAATATTTATAAGTACTTCAGTGCTTCACCCTTCCCACAAATAACTCCTTCTCAAGTTCAGTGTTTGGATACAGAAATTACAGGTGAAAAAATAACTCAAGCCATATAATTCCTTACCTCGCGTAAAGCCTCAGGTCTAAATGGCATCCCCTTAGGGGTTTATAAACATAATCTAGACTCTTTTGTCTCCTATTTTAGAGACAGTGTATAAAAAGGGGTTTGACAATGACAAAAACTCCTGCAATTCATGTATGATGTTGTTATTGTACTCTTCAAAACCTGACGATTGTGCTTTATATGGACGTCCTTATCAAATACTGATTAAAAAATAATAACAAAGATACTAGCTACCAGGTTAAACTATGTGATACTAACTCTTATACATGATGAGACACACTGGTTTTATGCCTGGTAAGTCCATTATGATTAATTATAGTAAAACTCAAATGATGGCACAACTCTTAGGACTTATCCTGGAAACAAGCATCTAGATCTCACTAGACACAGCAAAGGCTATTGACTCTAATGAAAGGCCTTTTTTGCAGACTTACCTTGCCCATTTTGGTCTGGGTCTTAAATTTCAGAAACAAATTCATATGTTCTTTGCCCACCCTCAATCCAGTGTTCTAGTTAATGGTCCACTCTCCTCTTCTTTTCCCCTCTACCAGGGCACAAGACTGCTCTTATTTGCTGTGGCGTTTGAAGCCTTAGCTATTAGGGTCCGACCAATGGAAAATGTCAATGGTATCACACTTGTTAGAAAAAATGAACATATAGGGCTATATGCTGATGACTTAATACTATTTCTTTATGACTCGGGCCCTACTAACATCTTCCGTTTCGTAAATACTCCAGCCTTAAGATCTGCAGCAGAAATCAATTCATATGCCTTCATTCCTTTGACCACCTACTGCTTACCCAGTCCCCTACTCCTTTCAAAACTGAATCAATGTTTAGGTACCTGAGCATTGCAATTTCTAAAAACTCTTCCGTGGCCCATATGGCATATATTACCCTTTTGATGAATACCATTAAAAACAAAAAGCACAAATGACCTATACTCCTCTATCTGTGTCAGGCAGGATCAGCCTTATCAAGATGCTTCTTCTTCTACTATATACTCACTTACATGCCTTTGATGGTATAAAAATCCTTTCAACAGAATCTAATTCTATGTTTTCTGCTTTTGTGTGGGTCACTACTAGACCAAAATTAAAATGTAACACATTAGAGAGTCCAGGGGAAAAGGCAGGAATAGCCCACAGCGGTGAGATCCGATCAAAACTGCTCAGATTAGGAGCGTATCCATCAATGGATCCCGATCAGCCTGTGTAAAGGGGACCTAACAGTTTTACCAAACAGTAGTGAGGTATATTTTTAAGCATCACTTTTTAAATAGATTGACAGCTTCTCTACCAAACAAAAGATATTGGTTTTTGCCGATGGAGCCTTGAACAGTTACTTCTATGCAACACAGAAGTGATGTAGGGATCGAAGGCGGAAACCAGAGTGTGAAGCAGGGTTCATAGTCATCCAATCAGGGTTGTCTTTAATATTGATTGGACTCCTGCAAACATTTTCTTGGGCCCCCCACCACGCCCCGACCCTACCTGCTACGCCACCCATGCATTATTGGCCGCTATATGCTGACAGCGCAGAGCCTCGCTGCAGCTGGGATGGATCCAAGAAATATTGTCCGGATCCACCCCACCCAGTGGCGGAACTACCGCCGGTGCGGCCGGTGCGGGAGCACTGGGGCCTCAGCCTTTAGAGCCCCACTGACCACCAGGCTAAGGTAAGGTGACATTTTTTAAAATAAGATTTTAAATGTTTTATTATTATGTTACATAAAATAAAACTTTTTTTTTTAATACTCACCTGATCTGATTCACCGACAAGCGCAGCGTCCCATCTCTCACGCTGTCATTATATGCATACCGAGCGTGCGGGTTACTATTTAAACTGGTGCGCTGTGTGCAGCTTCTGAAAAGATATGCTATTAGCGTAGTGGAAGCGATGCAAAATGCGCAGCAGGCTTCCCCGCTACGCTAATAGCGTATCTTCTTAGAAGCTGCACACAGCGCGCAGGTTTACATAGTAACGCGCACGCTCTGTATGCATATAAATGACAGCGTGAGAGTCGGGACGCTGCACTTGTCGGTCATTCCAGGGATCAGGTGAGTATTAAAGGGTTATTAAACCATCTGGCTTTTTTGCATATACAGTATATAAGGCTAGCAAGCAGTAGATATAAGCAAAAAGTTGAAGAAGAAGAAAAAAACGCTTTAACACGGTTTAAACTTACCCCGTCTTTGCCGCGCGCTCCCGTCCAAAAATCCGAAACTGCTCAGGCGGCCGCAAAGCAACTTGGGGCGGGCGCATGCGCAGTTCGGATTTTCGGCCGGGAGACGAGGAGAGACACAAGGTAAGTCTATGGACGCGTACAGACACCCTGGGACAGGAAGTGCCAGCAACTACAGAGGAGTCAGAGCTGGATCGGAGACCCGCCGCACCGCTGGAGGGACATCAGTTAAGGTAAGTGCTGGCATTTACATTGGGGGGAGGGGGAAAACAGTTACTTTAATGTCACTTTAACCACTTCCGGGCCGCAGTATGTCTATAGACAGCGGCCTGCAGAAGTGGGTAAAACAAGAACACGGCTGCTCCGGCAGCCGTGCTCTTGGTACTGCTTTTAACAGCAGGCGATTGCTGTGTAACTTACAATCGATCTGGTGTCTGAACAGCCGCTGGATCGTTTGTACCGTGTGGTACCCCCGCAACGGCCACTGGGTCGGTGGGTCTCCCCGCAATGATCAGAGAGAGATTCAGCCGCTTCCAGATGCTAATCTCTCCTCCGATCACTGGACGCGGAAGTGCTGTGTATTACATCACTTCCGGTGTCACTGTACACAGTCTCCGGCTCTCAGAGCCAGGACAAGAAGCTGGCAAAGCAGATCTTGGCTCCCTCAGCTTGTTTGGGGTCTCTAGGTGACATTAGGGGTCTAAAAGACCCCTGATGCCTCCATAAAGAGGACCTGTCACACCCTATCTGCTATTACACAGGGTGCTTGTTAGTCCCCTATGTAATACCAATAGGGTTAGTGTACCAAAAAAAAGTGTTTTAAAATGAATGTAACATAAAAAAAAATAAAAAAAATGGGGAAAAAATGTTTAAGTCCCCCGCCCGTAGCGCCTACGTGCGAAAAACGACAATTGTGCTGAACATGTCTCGCCTGTCACGCCTCGAACGTCGCAGTGAGAGCAATAATGCAATTTTTCTGCCGATACAGCAACGCATCCCTGCTTTCTTTCCTCCCCGCTGTGCGCTGCTCTGTGTCCCAGCGGGGAGGATAGAAAGTGAGAACCGGCCGAGCGCTGCGGGAGGAGAGCGCTGTGTTTGTTTTTTGTTTTTTTGGGGGGGGCCCAAAAAAAAAAAATCTTGCACCTGGGCCCTTTGTTCCTTAGGTCCGCCACTGACCCCACCACCTGATTGACAGCTGACTCTGCCTCTCTAGAGGCTGTGTCTGCCCCCTCCCCCATCTGTCCCTCCCGTCAGTGCTGGAGGATCGGTGAAGGGAGGGGGAAGCCCTGCGGGGAGCGGTGACTGATGGTCACCACTCTCTGCAGAAAGAGTGAGTGCAGGAACTTGGTGATCAGCGGTATGTGATCGATCAGTTCTCGATCAATAGAGCCGACCTGTGAAAGCTTCAGTGTCACACGCTGGCTCTAACTATGAAAATGATGACCCCAGGGGACATGCTCAGGTGTCATTATTATTATGTTCCCTGGTGTCAATAATATTATTATATAAAAAAATAATAATAAAATGATGACACCAGGGGACATGCTCAGGTGTCATTATTATTATGTTCCCTGGTGTCAATAATATTATTATATAAAAAAATAATAATAAAATGATGACACCAGGGGACATGCTCAGGTGTCATTATTATTTTCATACAGCATTATGCCATAGCTCAGCAGTGCCACACCTCACCCGACCATCCCCCTTCTCCCCCCATCCCAGATAAAAGCCTAATCCAGCAGTCATGTGGAGTCAACATGAGCAGGGGGCGGATGAGGCTACAGCCATGGAGGGAGGAAGTCAGGACCGTGCAGCAGTGTGTGCAAAAGCAATCCGTCCTCCTCTGCTGAGTGGGAAGTGATTGTTGATGCACATAGAGACAGAAGACTGCTGCCCTCTAGCGGTCAGGATGGGGCGTGCAGCAGAGATGGCTGGTCCAGGAACTCCGTCAGCGCTGGTTTATGGGGTACAGGGCCCCACAACAATGAGTGGGCTCAGGGCAACTGCCCCTTTTGCCCCGACTTAAAGACGGCCCTGCATCCCACACTCTCAGAGGTGTTGAATGCTGAAGAGGCTCTCAGAAGTTGCAGCAGTTAAGTGGAGGAATGATAGGAGACAGGGGTATTGCAAGGAACTTCCATGAAGATTTGTTGGATGACTTACAGTGGTGCTTTAAGACAGCGATTCACTTTTCAGGTCAGGGTAAGGTTTGTGCTTAGAGTAAACATTGGAATGAGTGTAGTATGTTAGGCTGAATGCTAGGATCATGACCCATTGCTTTAAGCAAATAGACAGGCAGCATAAAGCCCACAAGTACATTGCTACATATCAATTACTCCCAGTAAATTCACTGCAAACTCAAAAGCAGTGCTTCTTATATAATTTTACCTAAAGCAGGAGAACTGCCAAGTGTACTGAAATTAGAATATTATGCTAAAGAAGTGACTCATGTAACCAGGTTTATCTTGGGATAGTACATCTTTATTAAGAACAGCTATCTGCATTGCTGCTGAAACTTTTTGAATAAAATCATTCAGTATTGCTAATTCAAATCAGGTAAGCATTTGTTTACCCTTGTTTATTTTTGCTTGTCTCTTCTCCTTTAAAGACTGTATATCTGGACTGTATATGTGCCACAAAATGCACTGTATCTATCCACCTTCTTTCTTCATCAAAAAGACCCTCCAATCAGAATGCTTGGTAGAAATAAAGCATATTATGCATAAAAATGACAGTGATTATATAATTTATTCTAGGATTGATTACTTCCTGGTTATACAATCAGACCCAGGATATCGCTCCTGCTAAAAATTATAGCACAATATTTTTAAAGAATTTGAATGAGATTTGTATAACATATTGCCTAGTCTAGTGTACACACTGTTGACCAACAATGAAAATATACAGAAATAATTAATACCTAGCAAGTTCTAGAATATCATGCCTCACACAAGATGAATATTAAATGCTTAGTGCACCTATCAAGGGAGAGAAATTTGACAGGGACACAAAAGCGCATAAAGCCCCCTGGCCCAGATTGCCTCACCGTACTCTATTAGAGGAAATTTAAAAAAATCTTATGCCACTTGTTCCTAAGAGCCTACAACTCTATCTTAGATGACCACCATTTTCCAGTTGATACTATTAGAGCTATCATTACTATCATAGGATCCAACACAATGTTCTAGCTATTGTATGATCTCCCTTTTAAATGTAGACGTCAAATTTTTTACTAAAAAATTAGCCAACGGAATGCTGCTGACGATCTAGGGCCAGTTCACACCATATGCAATTGTGATGCAGTCGTTTATTTTGACTGCTGCAGTCAAAATACATCACAATGCTTTCCTATGGGCTTTCTTGTTGTCGGGTCCCGGTCCGAGTGGCTCCAGGTCGGGTGCCGGTCCGAGGGACGTACAATGTCCCAGTACGAGCCAGTGTGAGCGGACGCACACGGAGGGGACATCCCGGCAGCATCACTGGGCCGCGCAGGCGCAGACTCCCTGTTACCCGGCGGGATCCGCCCCGCACGGCGTGACGTCATTACACTGGCGTGCGCGGGTGACGTCATCACGGCAGCGCACGCGCAGTACACGCCTCCAGCCTATTTAAAGCCCCACAGGGCTTTAGATCATTGCTGTGTGATTTTCAGCCAGCACCAGTCGTCTGTTGATCTTGCTCCTGTTTGATACCTGTGACCTGGCTTCCTCCCTGACTATTCTCCTGGATTACCCTTCTGTACCTTGTTGCCTGCCTCCTACTGACCCGGCTTGCCTCTTGACTCTCCATTGGATTCCGCCTTGTACTTCGCTGCCCGCCTGTTACCAACCCGGCTTGTCTGACCTCTCTATTTGCCTTCTAGGATCCTGCACGGCTGCCTATCCTGCCTGCACACTACCTGTTGCTGACACCTGGTATCCTGATCCGGCACCCGTGCACCCCCTGCCTGACACACACTGTCTCCAACCCAGTGCTCATCAGACAGGGTTGCAAGGGAGGTCCTCCTCATCATCTCGGGCCCACACCGCGGACCTAACACTTGTGCTTAATTCACACCATTGCAGTCCGTTCAGATGCAGTCAGAAAAAGTACTGCTTGTCCTACTTTACTTGCATCAAACTGCATCGAAATGCATTAAAATGCAGTGCAAATGCATAGCAAACGCATCAAATGCAACGGAACGCAACGGAACGCATACAAAAAAAAAAGACTCAGAATTGATTATGTCATCACCCAGGGATTTCCTCTTTGTAATGTGGAGAGAAATTGAAGAGATGGAATTTGTGGATGCTGATGATTTCATCCAATATGTGCGGGATCCCCTGTCCCCTGCTGTGTGACAGCAAACATCCCCAATATAAGAATAATCGCCAGAAGATGGCAAAGTGGAGGGAGATTGCTGAAAAGTTGCACCCTGATTTTGGGGCTATGAACCGGGTACAGAAACAGCAATGTGGTGAGTTCACTTTTTCTCAAGCTTCTATATAAGGTCTGTCTAATTAGCATTTTCTAGTGTAGAAAAAGCCTGCATCAGAAATACATCAAAATGCATTGCAAATGCGTCAAAACGCATCAAAACGGATCGCTATGCAACTGTGCAGACGCACGCAGTTGTGATGCAGTTTCTGGTGTGAACTAACCCTTAAAGAATAATACATAATGATCAGGTGGGCTTTGTTCCAAACAAGGAAGCAAACAATAACACCACCAGGGCTCTGAACGCCATATTTGTAGCCCACTCCAAGAAGTCCAACACTGTTTTCTAAACTGATGTCAAAAAACTGTTTGATTGAGCTAATTGGACTGTCATAAAAGCCACATTCCAATACTTAGGGTTAGGAAATAATGTGAGGAAATGGATCAAAGAGATTTATCCTTGTCCTTCTGCAATGGTAAAAATTAACAACGCTATCTCAGAATACTTTGACCTTTCTAGTGGTATGTGCCAGGGGTGCCCATTTCCTCCTCTCATATTCATTTGAACACTCAAGCCCTTTTGCCACATTAGAGCCAATACTGGTATAAAAGGCATAATGTCACCCTACTTGGAATATAAGGAGACAGGCTATGCAAACAATGTATTATTTTTCACCTCTTTCCTGGACCTCCTCTTAGAATTTAAAGACTACAGTACCTTCTTCAACACTTTCATGTTGTTTTGCAGCTAGTATGCTTCCCTTAGGGGGTACACTGGGATTCTGTTAGTAATCCAGGGGCAGGCCCAGAGGTGGCTAACCTCACCCAATCTTGTGCTAGGAAAGGTTGTATGTGACAACAGCATGGTGGTGCAACAGTTCCTAGTTAGGTACCCTGGCCTCCAGGATCCTCTTAGGCAGGCAGAAGAGTATCTAGAACACACTGCATGGTGTAAAAGATCGGGCAATGGAGGCACAACAGCAGGAGGAAGAAGAGTGTTCTACCTTCTACCTTCTATGTCACAAAAAAAGATACAATCTTTTTGTTTCCTGATGTAAGCTGCTGCTTTCTCCCTCTGAAATTGCATCCTAGCTAAAAAAGCGTACAGACTGTGTATCAAATCTATATATTTTTTCTGTCTTCTGTATCTCAAAAAGGACACTGTATTAATATTAACTATTATTTCCAGATGAAATCTTCTTGATCTCTCCCTCTGAAATTTCATCCTAGCAAAAAAAAAGAGTAAATATTTTTCAGTAAATCTGTAAAATTACTGTTTACCATCTCAGAAAAAATACACTGTAATTTTTGGATTTCAAATTAAATTCATGTGCTCTCTCCCTCAGACATTGCATCGTAGCAGTGAAAACTCACTGTCCAGCAAATCTGTACAATTTCTCTGTCTTCAGTCACATTCTAATTTGTATCTCTTGATTTTAAAAAATCTCATCTCTACCTCTTACATTGCTGTCCAATGCCCAATCAAACTGCTGATAAAATTTAATTTTTATTTTGATATAACAACTACCGAAATCTCTGGAATGTGTTTGGTTTGGTGCACTCTGTGTTGACATTTTATTCAACTTTGTACACAATACAGTGTGGTACTGAAAGGAAGATCACACACTATGCTATGAAACATCTTCTCCCATTGTTTTGCAATTTTTATGAAGTTCAGGGAATGAGCTATATTTTATTTCAAAGTGTAAACCTTTTGCTTTTAGGTCTATTGTGCCTGCTCTTTCCATCACTCAATTTTGTCTATTACTACTACACAAAAAGATCTATTCTCTTCTCAAAAATACTTTTTTTCTGAGTGCAAATAATTCATAATGGGTTAGTGCTGCTGCATGTAAGCCAAGGAAAACTTTAACATGCAATGTATATGATGCCGGAATACTGTGTTGCTTACGCTGCCCCAGAAATAATATTCTGTAAAATCACATAGAGATTTTCATTTGAATTTCGGTGCAGTTCCGCGAATGTCCCACAACCAAACCCAGGTATGTTCAACTCAACCCTAATGAAAATATGACATTCTGATTTTTTTGTGGTGTGGGGGAACAGTTTACATAAAATGAATGTCCTTCCTAGATGACCCGACCTACTTTGAACACTCCCAGTCGGGAGGAAGCTAGTATATGTCCTCCCTTGACTGTACATGCTAGTTGCAGCACCATGTACACAAGATTGTGTTTTCAGTCATGCACAGTATTGCCATATCTAGGCTTGTTCTTATTCTGGTATCCAATTTGAAGTTCAGTACAAGAGACAAGAAGACATCTGATAACAGACTCATATACTGTAACACACACAGAGTTTTGATCTTCAAGCGTTTATTAAACATCATATGTATATCATACTCAATAACACTGCACAACAATTTTTGTGAAACGTTTTTGCTGATTGTGACAGATACCTGGTGGGTATGCACAAATATAGTTTTGGTTTTGCTGCATCACGTAGGAACTCTGAGCAATAGACAGTTAACTGTTTACCGGCAATAACATATTTAATTGTGTTTATGTTTCTAATACACTATTAAGTTCAACATAATTAAAGGTGTTTTGCTCTTGATTTTCGTTTGTATTCAATGTCCGGTGTATCACGTTGCAGTGTCTAACAGTAGTCAGCAGGCATTAACGGATTCCATTTGCCCTGATACAGTTTTTCCATTGTAGCAATGTCCTGGTGAAACCTTTCACCATGTTCATCACTGGCAGCACCGAGATTTGCAGGGAAGAAGCCTAGGTGTGAGTGGAGGAAATTAATCTTGAGTGACATGTTGCACTTCATTGTTTTGTGTGCTTTGAGAAGTTTGTCTACCAGCTGAATGTAATGTGGGGCTCTGTAATTGCCAAGAAAATTGTCAACAATGTCTTTGAAGGTTTTCCAGGCAATCTTTTATGGCCCAATTATCAGATCTTCGAACCGCTTGTCAATCATAACATAGAAAATACTAAATCCTGGGTTGTCTCCCTATGGGCACCTAGTTTTACACCTCTCCCCCAAATTATAATTACAGAAAATAGAGGAAAAGGAAGGGTTTTTGGAGGGGTGTAAATGACCGTCCAAGAGAGATATGTTAAAATAAAGGTTCAAAATGTATTATATTAAATATTAATACATTCATGATTGCAAACAAATAAGGGGAAAAATAAAAAGGGGGAATAAAGGGAGGGGGGAAAAAGGGGAGGGGGAAAGGGGAAAGACAATGGGAGTTTGCGGCAAGGGGTAGTTGCGAAGTTTTGCTTATGTGATATGGTGATAAGTTCCCTCAGGGGGGTGGCAATAATGGGACTGCCCGAGTGCCACGGTTCCATGTCATGTGATCAACCCACATTCAAATTTTCATATTGATACTTAAAGGGTGTCTAGTGTTTGAGGTGAAAGAAAAAGCATGTGAAAAAAAACCCCAAACAAGATGGGGGAAAAAAAAAATAACCTTAAGCATTAGATTCCTTGCGAAGAGATGGAGGTCCTTAATTACTTCAAAGACCTCCATATTTTCGGCTGGACAGAAGCTTAGTCCTAATTTTAGGACTTCCTTTTCAGTCTCCGATATCTGATAGCTGGATAGGTTGATTATTTCCAGGCATTTTTCAGGCCCCCTGGTAGTATGAAGGAGTCCAGGTTCCCTGTTCTCTTTTGTTCCGATCTGTGGCGTGGTTCTAAAAAAATCTGTGAGTTTGTAGGGGAGTTTGCAAGACTCAGATTTCCTGCTGGATCTCTTATATCACCTTCCTTCCTTATTCTTCCTTCCTCCTCACCCACAGTTTTTTGTTGGGGTGCATCCAAAGTTGGCCTACTCTTCATCCTCATTTGATCTCCCATGTCATATTTACATCTTGCACCAAGTGCTTGTGATTGTTCTCGGGTTGTCCAATTTGATCTTTCCAAGCTATCTATTTTTCCAGTGTCCATATGACGTGATCTATTAGTGATGGTCTGGGGGCCTCCCTTTCTTTTGTTTCTTAGTGCTTTGATTAGTGGCCCTTCTTCCCTATTTTGCATCGTATTGTACATTAGTGGAGCTTCCGTTCTCATTGATTTGCCGGATCTGTATGGATAAGATGATGATGATTGGGTTGAGGAGTCAGAGTCCATGTCATCCCCATTTCGTCTTCTTGGATGGGTTGGGTTCCATCTTCTCTGATTGTTCTTTCTTTGTGACCATCTGTATGCTGATCCTGTGCAGTAGGCCAGTCTATCCCGTTCAAACTTCAGATCTTTTCTTTGTATGATTTCCCTATTAAGGTTCTCTATGTAGGTAAGCATTTCCTTTTCTTTGGTTGTGAAGGTTGGTGTGGAGCATAGGACCTCTGATGTGGCATATAGACCTTTTATTTCATCATCTATTGTAGATAATTCTTTTTGGTAGTAGTCTGCCAGAATTACCATCATGTTGGTGGAGCATTTTTGTAGATTATTCTCCCATGCTGTTTTCAATTCTTGATCAGCATTCTTGATGTTTGGGAAATTTGGATACGGAGACCCCAGGGACTATAGTTTTCTTCCATATATCTTTCAAAGAACCTTTTATGCCAATAGCATTCTGACTTTCTTTCTAGTAATTTTTTCAGTTTGTACATAAATGTGCTTAGTTCTGGTTCCTTAGTTTCATGATTGGGATGGTTTTTTTGTACTTTTACCATCAACCCATCCCAAGACGTACTCCATAAGGCTGACATGTTGATCTAATACTGCTCACAGTCGGGGGAATTTCTTAGTTCAATGAAACAGCTTCTTTTTCCAACTAATATATATATATGTATACAGAGTTATGTATGCGGTCCAAAAACCCTTCCTTTTCCTCTATTTTCTGTCAATCATAACATGTCTGATCTGTCAACAAAAATGCCCTCTTTGATCTTGGCCTCAGTTATTCTTGGGAACATCTGTCTTAAATAACGAAAACCTTTGCCTTCTTTGTTCATTGCTTTCACTAAGTTCTTCATAAGTCCCAATTTTATGTGAAGAGGAGGCAAACAAATCTATGCCGGGTCGACAAGCAGTTCATGTGCCACATTTTTCTATCCTGGAACTAACTTTTCACGGAGTGGCCAGCTCTGTCTACAATAATGTGACTCTTTGGCATAACTGCCCCATTCATAGATGAAAGCGGTTTTCAGTCCCATTAACAGAGCAACAACTTTCAGATCTCCACAGATATTCCAGTTGTACTTTCTGTACTGGATGTGCTTCAGCAACATTTCCATGTTCTCGTAGGTTTCTTTCATGTGTGCTGCATAGCCAACAGGTATTGAAGGGTAAACGTTGCCATTGTGTAACAGAACAGCTTTGAGGCTTAACTTTGACGAATCAATAAAGAGACGTCACTCTTGCAGGTCATGGTCACAATCCAAAGCAGAGAACAATCTTTCGATGTCAACACAGAAAAAGAGATTTTCAAATTGTGCAAAGAATTTGGTTGTATCATCTTGGTGGCTTCGAAAAACAGAAATTTTCTTACCTGGTAACAGCAAACACCATTCCTGAAGTCTCGAACCCAGCAATTCAGCTTTTGACAGACCCAAATCTCTGACCAGATCGTTTAATTCTGACTGTGTTATGAGATATGGATCGCCTGAGGAGCACGGTTCAAAATCCGGATCAATGTCACTGCAAGTTCCCTGCATTGCAGTTTCTTCATCTGGTTCATCTAAGGTCCATTCCTCTGGTGGTTTCGGAATTGGAAGACTGTCGTCATGTGGCATGGGTCTCATTGCTGAAGACAGATTAGGGTATTCAATTGACTTGTTTTTGGCAGAGAAACCAGAAGTAACAGTCCGTCACATGGTTTTTCTGTTCTCGCCATATCATCAGGACAGCAAATGGCATTGTCTTTCGAGTGCCTCTGAGCAAAGCTCTCAGACAGACAGCACATGTCGCACAACAATTGTGAGGCGTCCATTCCTTGTCTTGATCACCAATTTTACAGCCAAAGTACAGATGATATGCTTTCTTCACAAGAGCAGTCATTGAGCGTCTCTGATGAACAAGCGTATACTCGCCACAAATATAGCAGAATGTATCGCACCTGTTACGACATTGAAGAGACATATCGGCCATCACCAATCGTCCTGTAAAACATCTATAACATCTAACTTACTTGTTACAGTGCTACTGACGCAATGCTATATTCTGAAACAATACGTACACACTATAAGGTCTAAATGAATCCAATGAGCAGCATCTGTGTATGCAAGCCACTTTTATAGCCTGATGAGACAGTGTCAAGCTGACTCCTGCCTGCCCAGACATGCCCAGGCTGCATACTTATACAGAACAGCTTCCAACCTGGCCTGATTTCATGCCTGGACATGCCCAGACTGCACAAAACATTGTTCATAGGTCTCTTACGGAAACAAAACTTTTTGGACACAAATATAAGAAAAAACATGACAAAACTGAAGATTTCAATGAAACGGTATGTGATGGGCAAATTTGGATGGGATTTTCGTGATCAGCAGCCAAAAATCAGTGTTCAAGAAGCAAACATTTTGTTGTGCAGTATAATCTGACATGTGTAAACAAATCTGCTGGATTGGATTTTGTCCCTTTGTATCTTTATAAAACTTGTAAAACCTAAAATGAGAAAATCCGGTTGGGATTTTTTGTGTTAGAAAACAATGAGCGAGTTTAAAGGGAAATTGTAGTATATGCTGAGTGGGAACTTATTTTAAATCATTATTGCAGTATTACATTAATTTTTATGTGACTTTTACAAAGTAAATGCTTGTGCTTCCAAAGTGTTATTTTGTAAACTATTGAAATGTAAGGTTAGACACTAGAAAGAATAAACACTGAATTCACAATATTTTTTCCTTCTTTTTTTGTAGCAACTGTTGAGTTAAGATATCAACCACATAGGTAGTGTTTTGTTTTCAGTGAGTCAATTGACTCTTTGGGGTTGATTTACTAATGGAGTAGATACTGTTCACTTAGCAAGTGAATGGTCACTCAGCAGTCAGTGAAATTCTAATACATGACTGAATGGTTGAAGTAAACACGGCTGCAGTTACTTTATTAACTAAGCCCTACAATCACTTTGCAAAAGCAACCAATCAGAACCTTTGCAAATGGAAGCCAGCTAGGGACAAGATCAGTGCAGATTATTAATTAGCCCCATTTTTTATTAGCTTTTCTTTATGCATATCCTTTAAGTCCTGGGGACAAGTTTGTTAAGGACCTCCCAATATCAGCCAGGGAGGTCCTCTTGGTGTCTACCCTGTGTTTTTGATTTTGTGTTCTGTATACGCCAAACTTGCAGGAGCTGTGCAAGCCCCAGGTCTGAACTCCAAAAGCTTACTGGGTATCACGTACCTGACTGAAGACTCAGCTGAGAAGGGGACTGCCCGTGCACCTCTTGTCTCACACCTCTGGAAGTAATGACAGGGGATGTAAGGACAGAGCGGAGCACAGGTGGCTGGCCGGTTCTTGAGGAGGCGCTTGAGTACGTTGGACCAGCTGGTGAATTGGCTGGAGCGAGAAGACACCGTAACCTCTTGAAACACCAGATCAGGCAACGGGTATGAGGCCAAGGAAGCACTGACAAGGATGTCATTGCTCAGGATGCTGATGGAGCGATCCACCAAGTAGCAGACCAGGAGGGAAGTCAGGAGGAAGTCTTGAGGTGCCGAATCACAGATCAGGAGCAGGGTCAGGAAACGTAAGCCAGGGTCATACACAGCAGATCAGAGAACAGAGGTACCGAATCAGGAGGAGGAGGCGAAGTCAAATCGTCACAAGCCGTGTTCATACACAGGACGTCAGAATACAGGAACAGAGTAGAGGGCACACAGGGACAAGCTGAAGACCACTCAGCAACTTGGTCATGGCTTCATGTCTGTTTAAATAGGATAGTGTGCACGCTAATGAGTGCGCACCTATATGCTAACTAGCACATTTCTGCGCGCTCACGTACGTGCGCTATTGCGCATAAACGTTTGCGTTCATGTGCTAAAGCGCATTCTCCGGGAACTTTGGCCAATGGATTGCATACTTGTGTGCGTGCACGTTTTTGAGCAGGAGTCCATCTGCAGGTAAGTCTCTTACACTGGGTGTGAACTCCAAAAGTTTACTGCCCAGTGGCAATGCTGTCCTTCCATCATGGCACCAATGGGCCCATGTTTGCCTAATAACTAAAGATGCACCCTGCTGATGGAGGAAGAGAATGCAGGTCCTGCATGGTTGTACATTATTCCGGGGTAAGGTAGGACTTACAGCAGCCACCCCAAGTTATTTTTTTGTTACAAAATTTGCACTTAGCTTTTTACAGTGCAGCTTTTTAGTTAAAGCTGCACTTAGTTTTTACATTGGGAGTTGCATTTGAATGGAGAATGCCCACTAACATAAGTATGACAGCCAAACCAAAAACAAATCATTTCTGGTTTCTGGTTATTGTGGTGTGTGCCTTTTGTTCTGCTTTATGTAATAAACGTACAAGAGTACTTTACTTCATAGCGGTGTCCAGGCTTCCTAATGTTCCATTGTCAAAGGTCCCAACAGCTAATCAATACTGTCTGTCAGGCAAAGGTCATGTTTGCTCAGTGTTGAAGTGGATACCGTCTGTGTTTATTCAGCAAACAGCTTTTCTTTCAATGAGACCTTGGAACTGAAGTTACTGGGCTCCCATACAGTACACAATACTGAATACAGAATAAAATTCTTATCTTTCTATCTTAAAGCATATGTCAAGGCAAAGAAAAAACAAATCTGTACATCTCTGCAATATATGCACATTTCCCCATGTTTTATCCCTTTAAATCCATTGCAAGTACCTAAAAATAACTGTTGATATGCCCAAAGAGCTACCCATTGACTGAATTTTGGCTGGTTTGTAAAGAACTGGCCAAAACTTGCTCAGTGTATGGGCAGCTATGCAAGGTAGGACATCATGGAAAGTCTCTCTATACTTCTCACTCACGTAGTCACTCACCAAATGTCTTTTGTGGGGGGTAGTTGCAGCTTGTTTCCACTAGGCCAGACACTCCTAGACTCCAGTAGCCAGCATCTTCACGAAAACCTCCCAGAAAGGTAGATTCCTGCTTCTTTCCTTCCCCTTGGCCCAAAAACCTGGGGGGAGAGAAAATTTTACTGTGATATCCTCATGGCAGAGAAGCCCATGAGGGAAGAAGCAGAACAGGAAGTGTCCCAAATATTTAACAATTCCCCCCAGCAACACCACCTGGCCCCCTCAAGCCTGCTGATTGGCTAGGTAATTAAACATTTATAACACTAACAGGGTTATTCACAAAAGGGTGAAGGGTTTGGAGAAGGCAGGAGAAGTGAACAATCTAGGACAACATAGCTATGTTGTCCTAGATTGTTCACTTCTCCTGCCTTCTCCAAACTCTTCACCCTTTTGTGAATAACCCTGTAAATGATATCTTTCTAGCAGACCCTGCTGGAGCAAGCTAAAACAGCAAGTGGTAGAGAAAATACATGCTATCCTTAGACATAACTTCTGCTGGGGTACAGACAGGCTGTCTGCAGCTACGATTTCCTATAGAATCACAAAAAAAAATACAAAAAGGAATTTAGCAAAAATACTACATCCCTATACACTTATAAAACAGATATAACAAAACACCAAGAGGGAGCAAATAAGAGAAGTCCTTCGTTAGGGTTGACACACACTTTAACCA
The DNA here is from genome assembly GCF_000935625.1 of Nanorana parkeri. Lineage (NCBI taxonomy): Eukaryota > Metazoa > Chordata > Amphibia > Anura > Dicroglossidae > Nanorana > Nanorana parkeri. The sequence continues at coordinate 1,509,384 of NW_017306303.1, forward strand.
GTTGACATCCGGGGTGTTAAACCCCCTTCCCATCCAGGCCATTTTTCAGTATTCAGCGCTGCGGTACTTTGACTGACATTTATTCCGTCATGCAGCGCTGTACTGAAATGAATTTTATACCCTTTTTTGGGGACACATAGAGCTTTATTTTGGTGGTATTTAATCATCGCTGGGGGTTTTATTTTTTATTATATCAAGGAAAAACTACAGATTTTAAAAAAATACATTTCCCCCTATATTAAATTCTAAAACATTTATTATTACCAAATTTTTTGGTAAAATATAAAAGACGGGGTCACGTTGGGTAAAGAGACACCAAACATGTCAAGCCTTAAAATTGCGCATGCGCGCGAAACCTCAAAAAAACTACATTACCCAAAATTGGCCATAGGCGACGCATTACAAGCTTTTACCGCTCATCAGTTTAGTGTTATCAGTGATTGATGGCCCTAAAATGATTGCTCTCACTGCGACGTTCGCAACGATACGTAACATGTGTAGCGCAATTGTAATTTTCACGCGCTGACGCATGCGACGCATATTTACGTTTATATGTGCGTAAACGAAGGGGGGGGGGACTTAAACATTGGGGGGGTTTACTTTTTTTATTTGTGACTTTTATTTTTTTTTACTTTTTTTGTTTGTGACTTATTTTTTTTAACTTTTTTTATTTATATAGATTTTTTTTTTAACTTATTGTTATTGCTATTACATAGGGGGATACCATCCCCCTATATAATAGCACAGGTACACTGACAGGTCCTCTTTATGGAGACATTAGGGGTCTCTAGACCCCTAATGTCACCTGGAGACCCCAAAAGAAGCTGATGAAGCACAGATTTGCTTCATCAGCTTCTTCTATCTGGCATAGGAGCCAGATGACTGACAGGTGAATGCGGAAGTGATGTAATACACATCACTTCTGCATTCACACTACAGAGGGAGAACAGCAAGGAGCTGATCTCCCTCCCTCCTTCTCCTGACGCCCTCCCGAGCCGGTCCTGGGCCGCAGATGGGCTAGCGGATCCCGGGATTAAAGGTGAGGGGTCAGGAGGGGGGAGATGGCGGCACTCGAGATGGGGGGGGGGGCTCCGAAATTCACGCCATACAACCGATCGGCGGCTATAGAGCCGCTGATCGGTTGTATGTGAAACAGCAGTTAACGGCTGTAGTAACGAGCTGGTCTTTCCTGCCTGCGCAGGGGCGTGCGCGAGCAGGAAAAAAATGCCGTCTGGCGACGGCAACCCGCGGATGCGAGTCTGCCGTCCGTCCTATTTTTCTTAACGGGCGGACGGCAAGAGGTTAAAGAGTGAAGCAGCACTAGTGAATTTATGAACCTTTGTGTGAATTACAAAGGCTTTTCAAGCCAATTTAGTAGAACATTCCTGGTAATTTTCTAAGCACTACTATGATTGGTGGGTAGCACAACCATTCTTTGTTGCGGCCATTTTCCAAAGTGGATTCTGATGTTACCCAGGAACACAGGGTAATATTTTGTTTTCACCAAATTTACCATAATTGTTTAACATAATTAAAGTGTATCTAAACCCAATAAAAAATGTAATATATTGCAACTTATCAGTCTTTTTATGTTTTTATTGGCTGCATTCATTTTCTTTTTTTCTCATTATTTCAACTTTGTGCTATTGCCAGTAACACACTTTCTGTCATGGGGTAGCTACTCTCACTCATTACTGTATTTAGGAGGAAGCAGTGCTGTTACCCTTGTGTGCTTGCTTCAGATTTGGACTGCAGAACACCTCCAATTCTCTTTGTTTACATAATATAGGGGACAGTGTTCTGTGAATTTGCCTTGGAAATGGCAGCCTTAGAGGGATAAAAGAAACTCTTTTGGAACTTTGTCTACTTTGTTGCAGGGATCTTAGTTTTTCCCCCTCCCCCACATGCATCCCCCCTTTTTTGTGAATGAGTAACGTGTGGAACTATGTCCCTCCTACTCATAATTTTTTTGTTTTCTTGGCTTTTTGCCTGGAATCTCCCTGCAAATCCATACGGATAATGGTCTGGTATGAATTATGGGGGAATGGCACATATTTTTTTTTACAAAAAACAAAAACATCCGGAAATGTACTTTAGCGGCAAATAATTTTTTTCCTTTTACATGTGTCTTTTATAAGACTATGGGGTTGATTTACTAACCTTTTAAACACACCACGAACGTGTATACACCTCTGTAGTGTGTTCCCTCCCAGCATGATCTATGGGAGGAATCGAAACACCTTTGTAGTGTGTACACACCCAGCAGGTGTGTTGTTCAAAGCCCTGCAATGAATTGCAAGGTAATGTGATGTAAATTAGCTCTATGTTATGTTGCTTGCGTTGATGAATGCAGGAATGTAAATGCATGAGCTAACCATTTTTGTCTAAACTGTGAAGCAGCATTATATATGCATCATGTGCATGATTTTTCCATATATGGCATTAGTGGAAATATGCTTTTAGAGACTTTTTGGTTGATAAATACGTTTTGCTGTGTGAAAATCACACACACCTGGTGTGTGTGTGTTTAGGTTAGTAAATCAACCCCTATGTCTCAGTAATATCCCCTTTGCACACCATAACAAGGTACCCCAGAATACAACAGGTGCTGGAACAACTGGTGGATGACGCCACAACATATAATCTAGAAGATATGTTGTCCGCACACCATACTGCTTCGGAATATCATCTTTATTCGTGTTCCTCTAGCATGACATATGGATGCAACGTTTCCGAGCCTCACAGGACCCCTTCATCAGGCAAAGTATCCTGTGAGGCTCCGAAAACATTGCATTCATATGTCATGCTAGAGGAATACGAATAAAGATGATATTACGAAGCAGAATCGTGTGCGGACAACTTATCTTCTATATTTTATAGGACTACATTGTGCAGTTGAACCCAAAGCAGTTATTTAAAAGAATTGGGTATGTTTATAATTCTTTATTTTATCAAAATATAGGAATCCGTACACAAAAACATCAATTACAGTGCAAACAGTAGAAAATAGAACGATTGTATCTCATTACAAACATTGTGCACTCAAAAGCATGGATCCTAAATTTTTTTAGAAATATACAAGGGGAAAAGAAGGTTTGTTCAGGTGCAAACCACATAGAATATGGCAATGGGGGGTCCCCTGTTTTCATCTATGAACAAGAAATACAGTTTTCCCCAAAAGGGGATCCCACCATTTCTTCAAAGTATAAAAAAATATTTCTTATACATAAAAATATATTTATTATCAAAATATTAAAATGTATGACAAATATATCAAAACTATCAAAAATATATCAAAACAATCACAAACGCATAAACCGACATATATATGGCTGCATTTAGTTAGTAATTCTATGCAATGCTGTGGAAAACGATGTTTAAGGCATACCCAGGAAAAACCTGATTCTTTTCATGTATACTACTAAAACAATTTCTACAGCAAACAGGGGAGCATAAGGAGTTACGCGGAAAAACTTCTAATAAACAATAAGATACACCAAACTCCAGGGTTTCGACAAAACTTATCAAAAATACTACTAAAACCTGATGTGTTCAAAATCCTTAATTCAGGAAATAGTGTCCATATTTCTGGAGAACAGAGCTCTGTATTTCAAAATTGGACATGCATGTGTGTGGACACAAAAGGAAAAAAGGGAGAAAAAAGCTGACAGTCAGAATCAAAATATCGTAAGGTGAATTTGAACTCACAGTGAGATATGTCCTCGTTTCTGGATCAAAATTGAAGAAATAAGGTTGTTGTTACTGCTATCACTGTGTCAATTCAGAGAGAATAGGTAGTTCAGGAGAAATAGATTCATCTCGGCTTCTATGCTGGTCATTGTAAATCGGCGCATTCACTGAACTCCTTTGTTCGTTCCATTGGGATTTTTGTTGCTCCAGGTTACAGAAATAATATGGAGGGCAATAACGATCCTCTCCGCTGGATTAATGTGGGGTGATCAAAAATCTTCTTCCCCAGAGGGGGATCCACAGATCCAAGATAATAATATCATCTGATGTGATCAAGGATGTAGTAATGGCTGTAATAGGTTCAGAAGATAGACTTATCTTGGCTCTCTTTAGTATATCGGATATGAGCCTTTACTGAGACCGCAAAGCTCTTTTCTCTCCGTTTCCAATCAACGAACTCCAAGTTTGTTCTTGTTGATACGATATATCCAATGAAAGTTACTTGTAAATATGTATTTTAGGAAAATCCCAGGGTAGCCTCCAACGAAGCAGCCATGTAAAAGAAACCCTTTACTGAACGCCTATGACGCGTTTCACCCACTCCCACACTGGGGCTTCATCAAAAGGACGTTGTTTGCTAAAGGTTTCGATTCTCTTTGTTTAAGTATACCTAGTAATTTCTTTAATTGATAACACACGAAGACTGTTTCGAAGAACATTGTCTATTTGTGTATGTCCCCTCTGGGCATATTCTTATAACCGGAAACTAGTCCAGTATTTCAAATCATAACAAAAAAAGTATATATTCAAAAATAATTGTCATTTCTTAAAAGCTAAACACTTATTTTGAGACACTTTATATTGTTAACACATGTTAATCATATGATACATACATATACACTCCCCGATCCGTATTTAACAGACAAATTCAAAAAATTCTATATTTACTTTTTATTGTTCTACATTATTCACTTTTCGATACGAAGACGGCATGTAGGATATAAAAATACAGAACAGGTAGGATATACAAAATCCATTTGTTTAGTATTGGTCGTCATATTGGTGATCTTTCAAATCTCCAATAACCAAAATGTCTGTTATAAGATAAAACTTATCAAGATTATTATGGAAATTATTGTATATAACTTCAAAATGTATTTTTTGTTTATTTAAAGTTCTTTACTATTCTTTAGTTTACAAAATCCTACATGTCATCTTGATCAGCAAAATCAAATGTAATAGAACAGAAGACTATGGGGGTGATTTACTAACCTAAACACACACACGCACCAGGTGCGTGTGATTGTCACACAGCAAAACGTATTTATCAACCAAAAAGTCTCTAAAAGCATATTTCCACTAATGCCATATATGGAAAAATCATGCACATGATGCATATATAATTGCTGCTTCACAGTTTAGACAAAAATGGTTAGCTCATGCATTTACATTCCTGCATTCATCAACGCAAGCAACACAACATAGAGCTAATTTACACAACATCACCTTGCAATTCATGCAGGGCTTTGCACAACACACCTGCTGGGTGTGTACACACTACAATGGTGTTTAGATTTCACCCATAGATCATGCTGGGAGGGAACACACTACAGAGGTGTATACATGTTCGTGGTGTGTTTATAAGGTTAGTAAATCAACCCCTATGTCTGTATAACACAGATTCGGATATTCGGGGATAAAAATCTTCTTTACTAGTTATCAAACATATCTTATGCAGATATATGTATAGGTCTCTGTTGGAAAACGACTTCATGTTGGTAAGGGACTCAGAACATAAAACATCATAGAAAACAACTAAAATGTATAGCCTCATTAATTCCTGGTTCTTCATAGGATTTGGTAGAATGGATCCATTTGCATTCTCTTTGGAGTATGAGTTTATCCCAGTCTCCCCCCTACTGGACATATGAATTCTGTCCAAAACAAAGAAACGCAGTCCGTGCGTTTTTCCCCCATGTGCATGTACCATATGTCTTGCAATGGGGGATCTTAGGTCGTGTGCCCCAATATCTGAAATATGGTCGGAAATCCTGTTTTTTAACATTCTTTTTGTTTTGCCTATATAGAACATGTCACATGTGCATTTTAGCAGATAAATTACCCCTTTGGTTTCACAATTAGCAAAGTGTTTACATTTAATATTTTGGCCTCTAGGTGTAGTGATTTCAGATCCTGTGTGAATAAACGTGCAAAATTTGCACTTTTGGCATTTATAGGTGCCTGGATATTTACAGCAAAGAAGTTTTTTAGTTGTTTTGTATTCACTGGCAATCAATTTATCTTTTAAAGACGGGCATTTTTTATATATTATTGTTGGTTTCTTTTGTAAGAACTTCGCTATTCGGGAATCTTTTAATAAACAATGTCAATGTTTATTTAGAATATCTCTCACTGCTTGATGCTGGTTGTTATATGTAAGGATTAATCTAAGTTGGTCATCTCGGTTTTTATTTTTTGTCCAGTTTGGTCTGTAATTAATTTTGGTTGTATTATGTGCTTTTTGTAGGATTTTATCAGAGTATCCGAGACGGGACATCTCTGAATTTCTGACAAGCTGTTATAAATCGATATCACAAAACACTTTCAATTATATATTAAACAGCTCAAAATAAGCAAATAAAAGAAGTTCATATAAGGGTTTACATACTCTTAAAAATCCTGCTTGCTGTATGATGCACTTTCATTACAAAATCGCATTCTATAGAGTTCAATGGCAATGCATACCTTAGAATGTAAGCTCCTTGAGGGTAGGGACTGATGTGAATGTGCAACTATGTAAAGTGCTGCGTAAATTGTCGGCGCTATATAAATACCTGTAATAAATAAAATGCATGTAAAACGCACCTGAAATGCAAAACACCTACAGGGCACCACACTGGTGCGAACCAAAAGATCTCTGCTGTCTTCCAACCCCAAATGTTACCTTTTCCCCTGTTAAAAAGTACTATTTATATAAATTTACCAAAGAAAACTAGTATTATCTGATATATTGAAATCTCAGAGAACTGTTATTAGTTAATAGGTTGACTTCAATTCCAGGGTCTGATGAAGAATCACTATTTTCTTAGAATTCTTTAACACTCATAACATTTCTGTTTCTTATGCCAGAAAAGAAATATCTACAGTATGTCATGGGATCTAAATTTTGTTATTCTATTGCTTATCATATATAGGAATGGGGTTGTCTGTTTAAATTTGACGAGATTTTCCCACTGAGGTGTTCTATAGCACTGCTGACATTTACTGTGTCATGTATGAATGTGTCGCACTTGCTTCCACTAACCAGTAGCTAACACCTTCTTACACACCCAACAATCACTGTTACTTAGAGACTTCCGTGCTTTGCATTTGGTAGAGCCAATATATGTGCAATTGCTTGCCTAACTCCTGAGAGTAGCATGGCTCCCAACTGTCCTTCATTTGGTCTGATTTACAGACTTCTATTAAAAAAAATTACTATTTAACTTTTAAAAGGCTTATAATGCACCAAACCTTTCATCCAACCTCTACATCATTGTATTTGTTGTTTAAAAAGGCAGTATAAAAGAGACAAAGTCGTAAAAAAAAGGACTTGTGAGTTTAATCAAATCATTGTTTGCATGTTAAATTTTCATGATCCAAGGCATGTTAAGTCTTCATGGTGGGTGACAGGGATGTGTTCTTTTGCAAACATACTTTTTGCTTTTCTCATCAATGAAAGTCTGAAAGTATAGGGTTGGCTTTAATAGTGACTTCAAATCCATAAAACCCAAACTTAGCAGCTTGCCTTTAACATAACAGCAACCAAATCTGATTAATTCTGATATTGGGGAAAAAACAGCTTTTCTACGAACTTTGACTGCGACACCTGATTTTTTGTATTCAGTGGTAATAAGCTTAAATTGAGCTGTGGAAGTAGCAGCCACAGCAGGGGCAGCTTGCAGAGGACTGGATGGAGTTGCCATCCTAATCCATCTGGTGGCACAGCCCCAAAGGTATAGGCCACTACTATCCACAGGGCTGGTCCACAAAGCCCTGCAGTGTGGACCATTTTTTTTAACATACTGTATCTGTCGCTGGAGTGCAAGAACAAAAAAATTCCTCAAATCACTCCCATGCCTAGAGTCAGAATGCCAGCTTGGCAAAGTGGTTGGCTTTGTAGATGCAACCATTCCAGCCACGATTATTATTTTCAGCAGGCCATCTCTGCACTCCATCGACATGTGGAACATAATATGACATGTCATGACCATATTTAGTCAATGACATCACCCATAATCCCCAGCTAGCTTATTTAAAAAGAGCAGCTGTTGTGCGGTGGGTCAATATTATTAGCCGGACATTACTTACATTTTTTTTTCAAATAAAGGACTTTGTCATGTTATCTGTGTATTTATGTACTTGTAACTTTTTTGAGGGAATGAGAATTAAAAGGTAATCATTCCCCTAGGAGACAGATATCTTTGGACACTGATATTGTTGAGGGGCTTTTCCAGGTTCTAATAAGCGCCCCTTCACCTGCAAATCCCCACATCCTCTTGGGGAATAGATGTGGGGATGAGGCCCTTGTTTCCTAAACATGTTTTTTTGTGCATTGTCCCTTAAAAAAAAAAAAAACAACTATATTAGTCCCTTATCCATGCATGTAGCTTGAATGGCTAGGAAATGGAGGTCAGCAAGTGTGTGTAAACTATACTAGGCCACATGCCTTGAAGATTGGAAGCGTACCTTGCAAGGAGGAATGGCATAGCTTCCCCCTCCTTGCAAGGAACCTTAGCCCCAAGGATGTGGGGGCTTGTGGGGAGGAGGGAACTTAACATCATTGATCAAATATGGTCATTATTATTATTATTAACGAGCATTATTCTACTGCTTACTTAGGTATGTTTTTGGTGGCTCTTGGAGAATTAAACCACCTGAATACCTTTATATACCTCAGAGAGTCAGTTAGGGAGATTTGTGCACTTAAAATCCTTGAACTGCAAGCCTGTGGCAATAATGAGAAGATTCCACCCTTCTTTTTAGACATTGTATTTATTTTATGTTATGGAGAAGGTGCTGAAACAGGAAAAGGTGGTCATTAACAACCAAAACTCCAAGGTGGACAAAAACAAATTTGGGAATTATGGCAGGGAGATCTCCCTGTTGAATTAGTGAATTATTCAGTGCATATATAAAGCCAGGGGCTCATTCAGTCCTCCAGGCTTAACCTATAACTAAAATATAACTTTTGTTTTAGGTGACCCTTTAAAGAAGAAATAAGGCTAGCCAAAGATGCTTATTAAATCCCCCAGGGGATCCAGTGCATGTTGCATTGGTTCTGTTCAAAACGGTGCAGTGATTGTTGAGCAGAGAGTGTTCGGACAACTTCCCCCCCCCCCCCCCCCCCACATTTTGCTCTATAATGTATTGCTGGGATTTGTATTCCTCTATAGCTGATGGTACATTGTGCTGTATATTATACATGATTGCAGTCCTGTGCCTCCTCTGCTCACCTCTGCCACTTTATTTTCAATAGGGACTGAGACTGAGCCCAGACCCTCCCACCAGCCAATAGCAATGCAGGGCTGAGATAATAGAGTGGTAACTGTTGTCTTGTGTTCTTGAGAATGATGCCGTGCCCTAATTCACAAAAATAGGCACATATGGACATAAGCTACTAGCTACTACACTAGTCTCTCTCTACTGAAAATCTGGTGGATGGGTCTAAGCTCAGTTGTCCAAGTGAGTCTAGTGTACTGAAGCTTGTGTTGTTGTGGGCTTGTGTTTTTGCAAATGATGGCGCTCCTCTCAAGCTGCCATAATTCCCAACTTCATGAGCTGCCAGCTACTACTGGAGTCTCTTTCCCAGAATAGTAGGCAGCTGGGTATGTGTTCAGTCTTTTCTGTTAGTTCTTCAGCAGAGGGGGCACATGATTGCAATTTTACACTAAGGGCTGCCAAATGTAGAGGAGGTGGCTCCAGTGCTGGCTGTAAATCAACCATAAGAATGCTCAAAAATAGGGCTTCAGTCTGTGGTGGAGCTACAGCCAGCACTGACAGAAATAGAAATGTAATATAATTTCAAAACCATTGCACAGATTTGAACAGGGTCAAGAGCTATATGCACTGGGTCATTTGGGTGATTTAACAAACATTTTCAGCTTCTGAAGATACTTGTTCTTTAAGCCTGGTCGATAATGCTTTTCTTACAATACCAGACAGTAAAGTCAAAATGAATAAGAATTTAGTACAAAAGTATAACTAGGCTTTTTATCTTACAGTGCTAGATCTCCAAGTATAATTATAGTCATTAAAGTGTATGTATGGCCAAACCTATTTTTTTAACATTTTTTATAAAGTATTGAAGGGTTAAACAATTGTCAGTTTATTTTTTGCTATCTGTGTCTATTTGAGGAGATTGCTCTTTACTTCTTGTTCGAGGGATAGACCAAGAAGTGAGAACAAATCTCTACAAAATGAATGTAATGCCCTTCTTAGACAAGTGTCCCTGCCAGGAGATTTCTCCTTTACTCCTGTTCTGGTGACAATTTTCAAAATGTTTGATTTTCCTTCATTTTCTGTTTCACTGACAATGGTCACCAGGGCAAATAGTGAGGGTGAATCATCCCAGCATGGACACAGACAGCAATAAGAACCAGACAGCGAGTGAACCCTTTCCCAGGATATCCAAAACGAATAAAATGGTTTTGGTTATACATGCACTTTTAGGTTCTTTGTAAAGTGTTTCCTAATATTCCAGATCTATATACATTTCTAATTCAAATAACAGGTATTGCCACTAGGGTGTTTAATTACCTTATGGTGGTGTATCACACTTGTAAGACACAGAGGTTCAATTTTCTGATAAGAGTGTGTGTGACTGGGCATATTGGTGGGATTATTTAGCTGGAAAGGTTTGAATTTGGAGAAGAAGGAAGCCTTTGTGATCTTTTACCAGGTAAAACGAGGTATTCAGTGCTCATGATTCAAATATACCAAACAATCAAACAGTAGGTAAACATTGCCTGGAACATCACATGGCAAAACTTCAACAGCTATTTTGTGCAATACTTTAGGCTTATGATAAATTTCAATTTCACTTATTCCAAGTAATATCAGATCTGTAACTACTGTATTCCAAAAGTATCTCCAAACGCTCTGTAAAACTATGGTGCACATTTTTTTTTGGCAACCAAACTGTTTTAGTTTGTTAAAGTGCACTTATAACCAGGCTATATTACTATGTAGTATTACACATTCCTAACAAGCACTGCCAAGCAAAGCTTATATGCTCGCTTAGTCTAGGAGTGAAAATAAAGAACATATATTCACCCGATCCTTGGTCCTACGACATTGACCGCTTACCTCTGTGGTATGTCCCTCAGCGTCCTTACATCTAATGGACCTGCATAAGACATTATGGCGTCATGGGTCCTTAGACCGCGGGAGCCCAGGAGAGAAAAGGCTGTGGGGACTAGTCTAGCAGCTGGAGTGAGGATCAACTGCATATATCTTCTTTATTTTCATCCCTAGACCAAAACAAGCACTGAATTGTATGCCCCCTGTAGCTACAGAGGTCAGTGAGGACTTGTTTTAAAGAAGAACATCAGGATTTAGTCAAATTAACCCTTGCAGTGGGGCTACCTCCTCACTGCAAAGGTTAATTTTAATAAATCATGGAGTTCTTCTAAAGGATGTGGGGGCTTGTGGGGAGGAGGGAACTTAACATCATTGATCAAATATGGTCATTATTATTATTATTAACGAGCATTATTCTACTGCTTACTTAGGTATGTTTTTGGTGGCTCTTGGAGAATTAAACCACCTGAATACCTTTATATACCTCAGAGAGTCAGTTAGGGAGATTTGTGCACTTAAAATCCTTGAACTGCAAGCCTGTGGCAATAATGAGAAGATTCCACCCTTCTTTTTAGACATTGTATTTATTTTATGTTATGGAGAAGGTGCTGAAACAGGAAAAGGTGGTCATTAACAACCAAAACTCCAAGGTGGACAAAAACAAATTTGGGAATTATGGCAGGGAGATCTCCCTGTTGAATTAGTGAATTATTCAGTGCATATATAAAGCCAGGGGCTCATTCAGTCCTCCAGGCTTAACCTATAACTAAAATATAACTTTTGTTTTAGGTGACCCTTTAAAGAAGAAATAAGGCTAGCCAAAGATGCTTATTAAATCCCCCAGGGGATCCAGTGCATGTTGCATTGGTTCTGTTCAAAACGGTGC
>NW_017306303.1:1521475-1543303 GCF_000935625.1 Nanorana parkeri
TAACAAGGAGACAAATACTTAGTCAGTTCTGAGATAGGGCATGACAGGCAGTGCATACAAAGCCCACACAACCCCTAGCTCTTTTGAAATCTGCCAGGAGAGAACACCTGCAGCAATTCTATTTAATATTGCAGTCCTGTGCCTCCTCTGCTCACCTCTGCCACTTTATTTTCAATAGGGACTGAGACTGAGCCCAGACCCTCCCACCAGCCAATAGCAATGCAGGGCTGAGATAATAGAGTGGTAACTGTTGTCTTGTGTTCTTGAGAATGATGCCGTGCCCTAATTCACAAAAATAGGCACATATGGACATAAGCTACTAGCTACTACACTAGTCTCTCTCTACTGAAAATCTGGTGGATGGGTCTAAGCTCAGTTGTCCAAGTGAGTCTAGTGTACTGAAGCTTGTGTTGTTGTGGGCTTGTGTTTTTGCAAATGATGGCGCTCCTCTCAAGCTGCCATAATTCCCAACTTCATGAGCTGCCAGCTACTACTGGAGTCTCTTTCCCAGAATAGTAGGCAGCTGGGTATGTGTTCAGTCTTTTCTGTTAGTTCTTCAGCAGAGGGGGCACATGATTGCAATTTTACACTAAGGGCTGCCAAATGTAGAGGAGGTGGCTCCAGTGCTGGCTGTAAATCAACCATAAGAATGCTCAAAAATAGGGCTTCAGTCTGTGGTGGAGCTACAGCCAGCACTGACAGAAATAGAAATGTAATATAATTTCAAAACCATTGCACAGATTTGAACAGGGTCAAGAGCTATATGCACTGGGTCATTTGGGTGATTTAACAAACATTTTCAGCTTCTGAAGATACTTGTTCTTTAAGCCTGGTCGATAATGCTTTTCTTACAATACCAGACAGTAAAGTCAAAATGAATAAGAATTTAGTACAAAAGTATAACTAGGCTTTTTATCTTACAGTGCTAGATCTCCAAGTATAATTATAGTCATTAAAGTGTATGTATGGCCAAACCTATTTTTTTAACATTTTTTATAAAGTATTGAAGGGTTAAACAATTGTCAGTTTATTTTTTGCTATCTGTGTCTATTTGAGGAGATTGCTCTTTACTTCTTGTTCGAGGGATAGACCAAGAAGTGAGAACAAATCTCTACAAAATGAATGTAATGCCCTTCTTAGACAAGTGTCCCTGCCAGGAGATTTCTCCTTTACTCCTGTTCTGGTGACAATTTTCAAAATGTTTGATTTTCCTTCATTTTCTGTTTCACTGACAATGGTCACCAGGGCAAATAGTGAGGGTGAATCATCCCAGCATGGACACAGACAGCAATAAGAACCAGACAGCGAGTGAACCCTTTCCCAGGATATCCAAAACGAATAAAATGGTTTTGGTTATACATGCACTTTTAGGTTCTTTGTAAAGTGTTTCCTAATATTCCAGATCTATATACATTTCTAATTCAAATAACAGGTATTGCCACTAGGGTGTTTAATTACCTTATGGTGGTGTATCACACTTGTAAGACACAGAGGTTCAATTTTCTGATAAGAGTGTGTGTGACTGGGCATATTGGTGGGATTATTTAGCTGGAAAGGTTTGAATTTGGAGAAGAAGGAAGCCTTTGTGATCTTTTACCAGGTAAAACGAGGTATTCAGTGCTCATGATTCAAATATACCAAACAATCAAACAGTAGGTAAACATTGCCTGGAACATCACATGGCAAAACTTCAACAGCTATTTTGTGCAATACTTTAGGCTTATGATAAATTTCAATTTCACTTATTCCAAGTAATATCAGATCTGTAACTACTGTATTCCAAAAGTATCTCCAAACGCTCTGTAAAACTATGGTGCACATTTTTTTTTGGCAACCAAACTGTTTTAGTTTGTTAAAGTGCACTTATAACCAGGCTATATTACTATGTAGTATTACACATTCCTAACAAGCACTGCCAAGCAAAGCTTATATGCTCGCTTAGTCTAGGAGTGAAAATAAAGAACATATATTCACCCGATCCTTGGTCCTACGACATTGACCGCTTACCTCTGTGGTATGTCCCTCAGCGTCCTTACATCTAATGGACCTGCATAAGACATTATGGCGTCATGGGTCCTTAGACCGCGGGAGCCCAGGAGAGAAAAGGCTGTGGGGACTAGTCTAGCAGCTGGAGTGAGGATCAACTGCATATATCTTCTTTATTTTCATCCCTAGACCAAAACAAGCACTGAATTGTATGCCCCCTGTAGCTACAGAGGTCAGTGAGGACTTGTTTTAAAGAAGAACATCAGGATTTAGTCAAATTAACCCTTGCAGTGGGGCTACCTCCTCACTGCAAAGGTTAATTTTAATAAATCATGGAGTTCTTCTATAAAACAAGCCCTCACTGACCTCTCTAGCTGCATGTGCCATAAAATTAATTCTAAAAGATCACAACAGAGACTCTGAAGTTGGGTTTCTGTGGGTATAGCACCTGCTGTTTGCTCACACTTACAGAAAATTGTCAAACCATCCCAGCCGCCATGGAAAATAAGTGGATACATGCTATGATTACATTGTGTGAATTTTGAAGATAAATCTTCAGAGGTCAGTGGGGCTTGCTTTAAAGCTCTTTTACTGCTTGTTAGTTACTTACTTTAACACCCATAGCTTTGGCACAGGTACACTTTAAAGATTTACAATAGAGATGGATCAGTTCATTTGGTTCATTTCAGTTCTTTTCTACATTAAGAGGATGTAGTTACTTGAACAGATGACTGTAAAAAGAATCCAAATATAAAGACTCCAGGGTCTTAACTCCACCAGGGGTTTAAAGTGTATTTCCACTTTTGTAGACACCTTTAAGAAAACCCCTCTGTATGTTTGCTATGTTTTCCCGTTACACTTCATAACTACAAATATTTGTGTCTATTTCAATTTCAAACTCAGACGGTCTCTATAAAAAAACCTTTATCGGAATAACATACAGTTCTTCTTGATCTTTAACCTTTTCTTAGGAAAAGGTTAGTGTAAAAATCTAGTTTACAGCTGATAATGAGATCTGCCAGCACAGACAGGGTAATTATGTTAAACACTACTTCCCAACCCCCTTGAATTTCAAAGGAAAATTCAGTTTGGAGAAAAGTTACTTTCAGAAAAGAGCAAGTAATATGTAAGCAGCAATTTTGAGGGTTTTTGTAAGTTATGAAGTTTGAATAAGAACACATAATAAATAAAAAATAGGTGTCATCCCAATGAATGTGCTTGCAAAAGTGAAAATGTAGAGTTCATGCTGGTCTCCAGCATGGGTAAAAGGGAAGGTAGAGTGTGGGCCTGACAATCCTGATGTTCTTCTTCTGTCATGGTTCCATGACAGAAGATAGAAAAAACAATCAGTGGTGAATTTCTTAAAGTAAAGGAAGGTAACAAGGGTAGTAAACTTGAATGTGATGACACTTTATCAGAGATGCAAAAATATACAGGTGATAAAGGATAATGGCAATTACAAGCTGCTTTGAGTAAGTTAATCACAATGAATAGGTGCAGGAAAGAGAAAACTAATCCCAAGCCATATACATAACTCTACAAGGCAAGAGGACCAAACTCAGAAAGTGATGCTTTATTAATCTGCAGCGATATGGAAAAAAACTGTATGCTTTTATAATAGACCGACTAGAAAGGACTCGCTAAGGCATGTACCCACAATACATAATATCCAAATATCTAAAACAATATTCTTGTCGGGGAACCAAGAAACCAGACAGAAACTTAAAGTGCCGGTTTAAAATATAAAAGGAGTTTTAAAAACAAAAATAAACATAAATGCAAAAACAATGGAGAAAGTCCAGGGTGTCGTCAAGCCAGAGGTCAGATGCCAAAGCGGGTAGTCAGCCGAACCAGCTCAGGGAACACTGAGAGCAGTATGAACAGAAACAAAGCCGGAAACAGGAACCAGGAGTTCAGTCAGCCAGAGCCAGGGTCATACACGGAGAACAGGAACTGCAGAGCACTTGGTAGATCAGAACATAACGCAAGAGCGGAGACTGAATGGACAAGCTGATGATTAAATAATGAGCTGGTGTTTGCATCATCACTCTAAGACAGGTATTAGCCAGGAGATTTGCCAGGAGTGCAGAATTATGATGTTAATGGGTATAGTCATAAGAGGGCATCAAAGAGGAACAATGGTGCCAGAAATACTACACAAGGCATGCTGCAAGCAACCTGGACAAGGAAGGGTAAGAAACAATGACAATGTTTTATTAATCCTGAAAGAAAAATTTAGATCAAATATTGAATTTATTTTTCTTACACGATTATTAAGCAATATTGTTTTAGATATTTCGATATACTATATTGTGAATACACTGACTTCCTAGTTGTTAATTAGTGGGTCCTAAAAATGACATTGACATTCTTATAACTGAAACAAAACCAAAAATAAAAAATGTTAAAAACATTTAAAATATTGTATTTTATAAACTGATATTTGTTTATAATTTGACATAATATTTTATATATTTATTAATTTTTATTTCTTTACTGTTGGGGGCTTCGGTGAAATATCAAGGGTCTAAACAGACCCTTGATATTTCCCTTTTAAAATAGAAAAAGAGATTGAGGACACAGAGTCCTCAATCTCTTTTTCTGCATCCCCTGTTATAAATTAACAGGAATCCCCTATACTGAATGTTCTTGTTCATTCATAACTTGTGAAGATAGTGTGTTTACCATGTCTACAATCATGAATTAACAGGAAGTGATGTAGATCACTTCCCATTCATTCATAATTGGGGACACATAGTAAACATACTATGTCCTCAATTATTTACAAACACTAAGCGATCGCTGATCACTGAGTGCTTGTGCCCATTCTCCATTCTGACTGGTTGTCACACTCCACCACCTCACCGCCGGCCTCCTGTGACAGCTGACAGCTATCTCCACCCCCACACAGCTCTCCTGATCTGTCTCCGCCCCCACACCTCACATTGCTCTCCTCCCCTGCACTGCTCGGCCTCCTGTGACAGTTTCTCTCCTCCCCGCTCAACGCTGTGCTGTGTCAGAGGGGACACAAAACAGCACCCAGTGTGTAGGAGAGAAACTGCATGCACCGCAATTTCGGACGAAAGATAGAACTTTCTGCATTTAGCCAAAAGTGCCATTTTCATCCGATATGTTTCGGCGGACTAAATATCGGTGCATCCCTAATTAGAAGTAAATATAATCTTTTCATAGGAAATATTTCCCTTAATGTGAAGCTGTGACCAGGGTATGGACATTCAAGAATTTACATATTTTTAACAAGCAGTAAATTAACTTTACAAACAAGCTCTCACTGACCTGTGTGTGCACTGTGGAGAAACTCATCCTGAAAGTTCATAGCAGAAGCACTGAAGAGCACTTAAGTAATTTAAGGCCTTCCCTTAGCAGCTCAGCTCAACCCTGGTATAACTTTCCACAGCATCCCCTCTGTGTTTGCTGTAAACCTTGAGGATGAATTTCACCACAGTGCCTGCAGCTACAGAGGTGAGTTTCTAAATTGCTGCTTCTTAAGAATATGTAATTTTTTGAATATTTATAGCTTGGTCATATTTCTACTTTAAACCTTAATTTCAAATCAGTTGTGAGCCAGAGCAATTTTTCAATAGGTGCACAGCTGATACAGATCTAGCCCAGGAGATTCACATTTGCAGGGAAAGCCAAATATGATTTCACAACAGAGGGTGAATAGCTCTGCAACCAAATCATGGCTGTTCTCTGTTTCTTTTTATTAATAAACCTTTGTGTCACAAACAACAACAAAAATTTCACCTTCAAACTACTAAGTATGTTGTGTAAATCAAATGGTTAAAAAAATGAATCCATTTGATTTCCATGTTGTAGCTCTAACAAACGTTAAACAAAAAGTTGCTGCTGTAAATGTCTGTATATGCATTTGGGACAACTTTCAGCATACTGGGTTATCAGAGTGCGTACAACTACTGGAACGTCATAAAATTTTTTGAACTTTAGTCGTTGCTGCCAACTCAACAGTACTGATTATGGTGTGAGTTGTATGCCTTGAGCTCCCCCTAGTGGCAATTTTGTTTAGTGCAGCTCCATATCAGTTAACGTTGCTCAAGTGATATTAAAGTCAAAAGGGTTTTAAGCTTTTTCAAATGCTGATTAAATTACAATGAACACTGCTCCTTGATTTTTAAAATGTTTAGTTTCCTGCAGGAATAGCTTGTCCCCGAGCATCACTGGTCCTGACTTCTTTTTTAGAGTGACTCCTTTCTCAAGCAGAGTGCTATGCAGTCACCCGTGTGTGTGTTAGTAAGCTGTATGTGTCATCACAAACACAGACACAGCAAATCAAGCTACCCCCCCCAGCCCCTTCTCCTCCTTTCTCCAAGCTAGTAGATGAACAGTTGCTGGAGTCTGCGCTGTCCTTTGTGATCTTGTACTGAGAGGAAGTTCAGGGAAGCTGAGATGAGAGACCTGAAAGCAGCTGTACAGAAACATGATGACTGTGAGTGTTTGGGCAAAAATGTAAAGAAATGCTTTGCTGGGCAATTTGTATTTGTAGCTGCGGGTAGGTAGCCATATATTTACGGCGGCCCACAGAAGTGGTTATACTATATGCTCCTACAACCGTGTTCTTGGTGTCATTTTAAAAAGCCGGCGATGGTTGTTAATGTACGAGTGATCCGGCGTCTATACAGCCGCCGGATCGTTTTTACTGATCTGTACTGATCTGTGGGTTGTGCAACGCCCCCCCAGTCCCCTCCCCCCTCGGGCTACGCGATCCCCCGTGCGGGCCTGGGATCGGCGTGGCAGGTCTCCCCTGGAGATCAGCTGGCTTCCGATGTCTCTGTTTACATTGCCTGATTCTTAGAGCCAGGAGAAGAAGCTGGGGAAGCAGATTTGTGCTTCCTCAGCTTCTTTGGGGTCCTTAGGTGACATGAGGGGTCTGAAAGACTTCTGATGTCTCCATAAAGAGGACCTGTAACACCCTATCTCCTATTACATAGGGGGCTTGTTAGCTCATTAGTGGGAGTGGGTCCTTCACACTCAGTTCTAAGAGCAGAGGGCACCGCGGTCGCCTGGGCCAGTTTGGAATTACCGCCAGCACTAAGATGCTTCTGTGTCCACAATCTCTTCAAGAATCTGAATATGATTGGAATTGGGGGAAATGCAAACGCCGTCTGAAAGGTCCAACTCGATGTCAATGCATCCATCCCCATCACTTGTGGGCAAGGATTTATCGAGAAAAATGCCTGAAGTTTAACATTGAGAGGGGATGCAAATAGATGATCTGCAATCCAACCTGAATGGACTGAACAGACCTCTTCCTAGTCAAATGCTCACAGGCTGAAATGCAACAAACTTCAGTAGATGCAGGCCACCTACCTTCTCTCTGGAGGCTGGTCTTGACAGGACGTGTTAACATGAGACACACTTAATAATTGGCAACAACGTAGCCGCTCATGAATCAACAGGCTCTGTATTACAGAGCACACAAACCTGGCAGCTTCTTACACAGGTGCAGCTTCTTACACTGGGTCGGCCACCGCCGCCATAGGCCGAACCTATGTGTGGAACGCTTAGCGCGCATTCCATCTCCATGCGGCAGAACGCAAACAGAAGCTGGCTCAATACCCCTCAGACACGGGACTTTATCCAGCCAGCCGAATGCCCCGAGGACACAGGGGGAACTTTACCTAATGAGGTGGTCAGCCAGATATTTAATCCTGCCAGGTAGGCAGCTCTGCACTCGATCCTATTGAGGAGGAGAAAAAAGGAAGAGCTTGTCAGCATGGGACTCTAAATTGTATGAGTTAATGCTCCTATTGGGATAGAGGAGGTGGGGATTAACCCATTCGTATGCTGACATGGAGCAGCCAGGAAATAATATATATTTGATTTGGCGTTTGAAGCTGTTTTCTAGCCAAAAATTCAGATTTTATCATGTGTGTTCAAATATTGTTTATCATGTGTGTTCAAAATGCCCCGGACAGCAAGTGGGTAAAGTATATCTGCATAAAATAAATCAAGGCAACTGGACTTGCTGTATTTTTCCTGAAGACGTTTCACTGGTCATCCGACCAGCATTCTCAATTCAGAATGGATTTCTGAAATGAGAAAGCTGGTTGGATGACCAGTGAAACATCTTCATGGCGTGGCAGTGCATTGAATTCAATGGTACCGCTTCCACTCCCCCACGCCCGCAGTGCGTTCGGACGCGTGACAAAACTTCCGTTTAACTGCAGACGCAAAAAATAGGGCTTGCTACTTTTTGAGTTACGCCCCCTCCCGTCCCAGAACGCAGGGGGAAGTTTTGTGAGGGATCGCGGAGCGTTCCAGCAGCTACCACTCTGGAACGCATCACATTCGGTGTGAACATGCCCTTAAAGAGCCAAACCTTTGCTAACTACGTTTTGGTTCAGGGCTGTAATGAGCCACACAATTCTTCTAACAGCTGTAAAGCAGATCTCCAGGATTTGCAAACGTTAACCCATTCACTGGGGCTAGCCCCGCACTGCAAGGCTTAACTGCTTGTTTTGGTTTAGGAAACAGAAGAAAGAAGATACCCTCACCTAATTCTTGAGCCTGCAGTGGTGGCAGCTCACCGCTCTCCCCCACCATTCTGGCTGTGGTATGTTCTTCGTCGTCCACGCATCTAATGCAAGTGAATGTAATGATGTCAGTGAGGATTGAGCCACTGGAACCCAGGGAGGAAAAGGCTGTTGGGACTGGTCTAGCAGCCAGGTGGGATAGAGGATCAGGTAGTTATATTTTCTTTATTTGAACCCCTAGACAAAAACAGAAAAGTTAACCCTTGCAGTGCATGGGGTAGGCCCACTGGAAGGGTCAACTTTTAAAGATCCTGGAGTTTCTCTTTAAGGACCAATAGCTTGCTGTGTATGGCGGTAAGGAGGAAATCAGGAGGAAGCAGATGGTGTCAGTTCCTTGTCGAGAAACTGAAGAGGAGTTCTATTATTCTATCCCCATCAAGGGTTACATAAAAAGAAAATAAATCTGTTCCTGATAGTGGCACCCTTTCAGAACTACAGAGAAGATGCATCAGATTGTTGAAATTGAATAGCAAAGAAGTATGGACCTCCAACCCCAGAACGCAGGGGGAAGTTTTGTGAGGGATCGCGGTGCGATCCAGCAGCTACCGCTCTGGAACGCAAAGCAATTGGTGTGAAGAAGCCCTAATAATAATAAATATGAACTAGTTGCTTCCCTGTGCAGATCACTTGTGGATACACTTTGCTTATTCATTTTATTAAAGGAGAACTATGGGGTCAGGGCTTTTCCCCATAGTTCTCCTTAGGGTAACGGGAGGACACAAACTAGCGTCCTCCCGTCACCCTAGGCTCAGTATACCGTGAGCTACAGCTCACGGTATACTGAGACGCCGCACCCGGAGCGGATCCCGACATCGATGTCGAGATCCGCTCAGCTGCGTGAGTGACAGCTGGCTCTGCCTATCTAGAGGCTGAGCCAGCTGTACCCGCCCCCTCCCCCATCCATTCCGCCAGTCAGCGTTGGCGGATCGGAGCGGGGAAGGGGGAATCCAGCCCCTTCCCTGTCACGGCAGAGAGCCGTGACAGGATCGAGAGGTGAGCGAACCCGGTATGTGTTCGCTCACTTCCCGATCTACTGAGCCGACCTGTGACAGTCTCATTGTCACAGGTCGGCTAGAACTATGAGGTGAGTGAAAAGCACTCACCTCATAGTTCTCCTTTAACATTTCAACCTTTATTGGGATTTTGGAAAAGGATTATGCTTCCTGCTGACTACAAATTGCCATACGAGCTGAGCTTGTGGGGCCCACAACCTCTTCTCACAAGAAACAAATTACACATTTGCAGAATATGTTGACACAATCAGTTTATTCCATCTCCACAAATACAAGGATGACGCACCTAAAAAATACCATTGAGTATGTGTGAATGTGGTCACTGCTACATACTACAAGTATCAGGAAAATGTATCCACATTTCCGTATCCATATTTTGGAAACCAAATATATTTTACTAAAACCACTCAATTGTACCACTTTGTGTATTTAATCAGTCCGTGTAAGAAACCTTAGATCAGGGAGTCTAAAAACTGATGGCCCCTTCAGTGGATTTTAGAGACCATCATGTGTTTTAGATTAAAGAAACACTAAACTTAAAATTAGTAAACTAAACGTAAGATCATAGTCCATCACAGGAGTGAGTTTGGAGCGGTGACTACTTTACAACACACACAGGGACCATGGGGAACAAAAGTAGCCACCCTCCAGAACGAAGGACAGTGTCAGCACCAATTCAGAGATGATCTGAGGATCTACAGCTGAGTGATACACAAATAAGATACATTTCTGTTAATAGTTAAAAGGAGAACTATGGGGTTAAGTCTTTTCCCCATATTTCTCCTTAGGGTAACGGGAGGACACAAACTAGCGTCCTCCCATCACCCTAGGCTCTGTATACCGCGAGCTGTAGCTCGCGGTATACTGAGACGCCGCAGTATACCGCGAGCAGCTGCTCGCAGTATACTGAGACGCCGCAGCTGAAGCGGGTCCCGACAATTGTGCCGTGATCCGCCCAGCTGCGTGACTGACAGCTGGCTCTGCCTATCGAAAGGCAGAGGCAGCTGTACCCGTCCCCTCCCCCGTCCGTTCCGCCAGTTAGCGCTGAGAGCTGTGACAGGATAGAGAAGTGAGCAAGCGCCAGTATGTGTTTGCTCACCTCCCGATCTACTGAGCCGACCTGTGACAATCTCATTGTCACAGGTCGGCTAGAACTATGAGGTGAGTGAAAAGCACTCACCTCATAGTTCTCCTTTAAGTTACTTCAATGCATTTTTAGGATTTAACTCCTGCGCTTAGTGTCACTTTAAGGTATTAATATTTTTGTGTTTTTTTATATTTAGCATTTACATTTTACATTGACAGTTGTCAGTTGTGGGCAATTACACTTCCTTCTTGTAATCCATACTTTTTAAAGTGTACATAAGCCTAAGGGCCTGTTCACACGACGTTCGGATTGTGTCCAGACTAGAACCGTGCTCTCCTGCACTCAAAATGCATCCCAATGTATACCTATGTGTTTTATGGGCTACAGTTCTCACTTGCGCAGTCCGTTCCGGTCCGGACAGAGAAAATACTGCAAGTCACATTTTGTCCGGTCCGGAGACGGATCGGAAATGCACGAACGCGTCAAAAACACAATTAAAATGCACCACACTGCAGCTAACATACTGACAGCTCAACTCCCAAATTTTTATTTTTTACTGAAACGCATCAAAAAACGCGTCAAAAACGCCCTGCACGCATAGCACCGCGTCTGCAGATCTGCTCCAGAAAATGGTGTGAACAAGCCCTTAAGCCCAATCATTGTTGTGGGGCCCAAAGCAGCTGTCCCTTGAGCCCGCAAAATTTTCCTCTTAAACAGTTCCCCCTGGAATAGTTGCCCAAATTGGAAGATTTATTTAACAGGGGGTTCTAATCCTTTACTGCTGTATCTAAGGCTACATAAAAGAGTTTAAGCTTTACACTGAGTGGCTTGATTATTATGACCACCCCATCAGTACTTCCTTGGGCCACGAGATAACTCCACGAGATGACTTCGTTGGGCCGCCTCGTGACTCCAGGAGATGTTGAAAGGTGATGCGAGGAATCTGACACTGCACTGTTGCCCTTCTGTTGTCTTGTACCAGTCTTGCCACTCTCCGTTCTGCCCTAACATTGACTAGTCGCTGACGGCCACAAGTCGCACGTTCAGTCAGCCAGAGCCAGGGTCATACACGGAGAACATGAACTGCCGCGCACTTGGTAGATCAGAACACATGCAAGGTTGGAGACTGAATGGACAAGGTGATGGTTAAATAGTGAGCTGGTGTTTGCATCATCACTCTGAATCAGGAATTTGTGAAGAGTTTTGCTAGTAGTTGCAGAATGATGATGTTGACGGATTTGGTCATAAAAGGGTGCCAAAGAGGAACAGCGGTGTCAGAAACACTACACAAGCCATGCTGCACGTAACTGGACAAGGAAGGGAAAGACACCCTGACAGTTAAGTGGTAAATGCTTGCTTTAGCTCTTCCCTGTACGAACAAGCGTCATGTCATTGTATGGCCACTAGATGGAGTCGAGGAGCATAGGAATTATCTATGCTCCTCAGCTCCATCTAGTGGTCATATAGTGATGAGACGTTCATTCGCACAGCTCTTTAGCTATTTATACTGGTTGCCCTTTACTGGAGGTTTGCACTGGAAAGAATCAGTGCCAGACTGCCAGCACTATAATCAAATTGATTTTTATTAAAGTGAAAAGTTCTTTAAACTATATCTAAACCCAAACACTTAAACCAAATATGTTGTTGCACTTGTTCATGTTATGTCCAAAAGTGTATTTTGTTTAATATGTTCTTCTAATTAAATCATACCAGCAAGATGTATCTATAGACACTTCCTTTTTTAGTGTGGCAAGGCTTAATCATACAGCCGCAGTGTTGTCACCCTTCCCTGAGCACTAATAAGTTGGATCACAAGCAGCTGTCGCTGGCACATTCTGCTGTAGTCTCCACAGTAAAACTGTGATGTTTAGCTGCGGGAGTGCAAATACATCCAAAGGGCGGTCCTACAAAGAGTCTACAGGATGTGCACAGCGTAGGGACAAAAACCATGTGCAAAGTAAGGGCAAAACTGTATTTATATAACAAAAAAATTATGCAATCGTGTTTTATTTACAGCGCTCTACAAAACAAGTATTCTTTTGAGAGAGTTTAGTTCTACTTTAACAGCAATAATTTTAATAGCATAATTTAATAACCGTGTGAAGGACAGGTTCTCTTGAGAAGACACAACCTAAGAAAGTGAGTTTTTTCAAGTACAGCCACAGCTCTCCACTATCATATCGGGAATGTCTGCCTTGACAATGGTGTTATTTACATCAAAGTAGAGAATGGATAGACTTCTTCGCTTTGTTGGCACACAACAAAGGCTGAGATTGGAATATATGTTGTTTGCCTTTATGAGGCTGAAGACAGCAGTGTGACTAGATGCTGAAATCCCTGGTGCTCTGGCCAGGTGGACAGGACACCTGCCTTCACAAAGGTCCATATTGTACCCCTTTGGGCTAATGATCCAGTCACTCCAGCCTATATCTTTAAAAGAAATATAAAACCTCTTGCGGCAACAAATATCTATGTCACCAGTGCATTCAGTAACATGTCTTCGAGTTCGGGATTCCTCTTGTTTGTTGCGCACTTTTAGGGCCAGGAATGGGAGACGACCATGAATGACGTTATCCATCATCAATAGATTCTGGCATTCCTGACACTTCAATTCCAGGTATATATTTTCTTTTCCCACTGATAAAGCTTTACCTGTGAGCATTGGCAGATACACCCTAAACCATCCTGCTTTATTCACCTTCACGTTGATTGTGTCTCCTTCTGCTGACTGGTCACCCGGCTGCTGTTTACTAGTCACTGAAATTGTCATCTTATTGCGAAAAGTTCTTTTCAGATGAAGCCATAAATATGCCTGATATATCTCCTCATGCTTGTCTTTGTCAGCAGAGAGATGGAAGTGAAGAACAAATGGAACATCTTGGAAGCTATCTGTAAAAGATACAATCATAATATATGGAATACTTTGATCCCTTTCTTTAAATTACAAAAAGTACATTAGGATGTATGGTGGAAAAAAAAAACTGAATTTATCAGACCTATGTTAGTTCTATGGGAAGTGGACTGTAAGCAGACATGTGTCCGGGTAATTGGATGGTGTCAGGGGTAATTGGATGTAAACAGACACACGTACGTTTAGATCTGGCTGCCAATAGAGTGACATTGGGCTTCCGATCAGATCTTCCTAAAAAAATGACCTGTCAGAAAGGGGCTTAAAGCCGGTCTTGTGATTCAGTTTCCATGACACACAGCAAAGCCAGGTCAGTGACCTCACTTTTTCCACAGCAGTTAAGCAATGTAGTTTGGTCACCAAATTAACCCCTGCGCATCCACTGACGTACAAAGTACGTCATTGGCAGAGGGCCTGTTTAAACAGACTAGAGCTGAAGTCTATGAAGAGTCAATGATGGAGAAAGATCTGGGTGTACTGGTAGATCATAGACTCAATAACAGCATGCAATGTTAAGCTGCAGTTTCTAAAACAAGCAAAATACTTTCTTGTATTAAAAGAGGTATAGACTCCAGAGATAGAGACATAATCCTACCCCTGTACAAAGCATTAGTAAGACCTCATCTGGAATATGCAGTTCAGTTTTGGGCACCAGTTTACAAAAAGGATATTGTGGAACTTGAGAAAGTGCAGCGAAGGGCGCCTAAACTCATAAGAGGCATGGAGGAGCTCAACTATGAGGAAAGATTAGCTGACCTGAATTTGTTCTCTCTGGAGAAGAGGCCACTAAGGGGGGACATGATCACCATGTATAAATACATAAATGGTCAATATAAAGAGCTTGGTGCCAAATTATTCACGTTAAGGTCACTGCAAAGGACAAGGGGGCACTCTTTGCGTCTGGAGGAAAAGAGGTTTAACTTTTACATACGAAAAGGATTCTTCACAGTTAGAGCTGTGAAAATGTGGAATAGACTCCCGCAGGAGCTGGTTCGAGCTAGCTCGGTAAATTGTTTAAAAAAATATCTGGATGTATTCCTAAATGCACAGAATATTACTGGATATTGAGTTATTATAAGTATATTAGGCATCAGAGATTGTTGATCCAGGGAATATCCGATTGCCTTATGGGATCAGGAAGGAATTTTTTTCCCCCTGTTGGAGCAAATTGAACCATGCTTTATAGGGTTTTTTTTGCCTTCCTCTGGATCAACAGGGTGTAATTGTGGGCATAGCGTTCTGTTTAGGCTTTTTTTTCTCTCTATAGGTTGAACTCGATGGACTTGTGTCTTTTTTCAACCTGACTAACTATGTAACTATGTAACTATGAAGTCGCCAGGACACTGTTTACAATTGTAAAGCCAGCTGTCGGCTTTACAATAGAAGCGATTCTGGCGGCTCAGCTGCCGCCAGATTGCTTCTACGGGCCAGTAAAGTGGCCGCCCCTTCCGTCTGACACCCTCGTCGGTTTTTTTCGAACTCTGCTGCCCCTCCTGTGGGCCCGGGACCGGCATGTCAGGTGCCGGCGGGAAGCTGGGGAGGAGAGTGGCGAACATCCATTCACCGATCTCCTCCCTGCTCTGTAGGACCAGGAGCGACGCGGCTACTGAAGCTGAGCAATGAGCTATTGAAGTGCGAGTTGTACTTCAATAGCTTATTTAAAGTGGAAAGGTGACACTTTTGAACCCCTAGTGGCACCTTAAGAAGGACCTGCCACCACAAATATGCTATCATATAGGGGGCTTGTAAGCCCCCCTATGTGATAGCAATTAAAGTAAACACCCCCGAGCGCATTCACGTAAACACGTCGGGTGCGCCTATGTACGAAAACGCTACACATGTTGGGTATTGCCGTACATGATAGAGTGCAAGCAATATTCTAGGGCATATATGTGTATCTCTAAACTGATGACCTGTAGGGGCTTTTAAAGCGTCGTCTATGGACTTTTTGGGTTACTGAATTTTGTTGCCGCTTCATGAACGCACACAATTTTTAACCTGGGCATGTTGGGTATCTATTTACTCATTGTAACTTCATCTTTTATATTTTGTAAAAAAAATCAAGTATTATATTGTATTGTGGGGCACTAAATTTAACTTTAGTGCATTCCTCACTATATTTTTGGGTGTGATAAAGAGTTGCGCTAATAACATGCAACATACAAATATGCAACTGCCACCATTGTATTCAATAGGGTCTTGGCTTTCAGAAAATATATAATGCTTTGGGGTTTGAAGTAACTTTCAGGCCTAAAATGTGGATTATATCAGGTGTGTAAAAAAAAAAAAAAGGGCCTAGGCAGCGTAAGGCTTAATCCAGGTTGCAGAATTAACCATGTAAGGACAGCACACACTTATGATGTCACCCTTCTGCTCTCTCCTGTAAGAAATCTAAGTGTGTTAGAGTAACAACACTGTGATATGCAGAGTGTAGCTGGCTCAGGGTGTTGGCCACCTTCTCCTAGTCGAGTTCTGTTCTGCAAGAACTGAAAAAAGCTAATATCATGACTAATTTAATCACTTATGACAGTTGCGTGTAAGAATAAAATAAGTCTACACCCAGGTGAAATACTGATGTTTTTGTACCTACCTAGAATTCAGCTTCAATAATGAAGTGTATGATTATTTTATTCTTAATAATACATCACAGCTCACACACAGCCTAACATAGTCTCAGGCAGACATTGCTGGACAGTACAGATTGTGACCACAATGTCATGGACCTACGTGGCCAGAGGGTGACTCTAGCGGGGAGGGTTTGTCATGAAACAAACATACATTTTATATAATAGGTTCTGATGGAAGTGGCCAATTTTCTTCTCATGTACCACATACTAGTTCAGGGGCAGATAAGTAACAAAATAGCTGCTTCCATCATTAATCAAAATAGTGTTTTGCTTCATGAAAATGTCCCTTTAACCCTTTCGCTGCTGGGCCCTGTCCATTTTTCACCTCAGCTTCTTGGACCATTTTTGATATTTTTATTTTCACTTTTTTTGTCATTTTCCACCAGTTTTCAATTATAGTTTTGAAAGTTCGTCAAAAGACCCCCCAGATCATATATTTCCTGAAAGCACAGGACTAGTACAATTGAATGTTATCTATACAAATACACTAAAATCATTATTATTGCACACACACATTTTTATTATTTTAAATGGTCCCTTTGTGAAACAGTGAAAATCAGACTTACACAAAACTGTACATAAGTGACTTACACTGAAAACCTCAAGGTGGCTTCACAGTCATAGTGTGCGGTCACATGCGATACAGTAATGTATAGTACGGTACTATCTGCAGTGTGGTGTGTGGCCTCCTCTGCTGCAGCTCAGCACTTTAAAAAAGAACCCCAGGAATTTTAAAAATTCACCCTTGCAGTATGGCTACCTCCACACTTCAAGGGTTAAGTGCTTGTTTTGTTCAGGGGAGTCAAATAAAAATGATATACTTCTCTGATCCTCAGTCCTGCAGCAGTTGCCGCTCACTTCTCCCTCCTCCACTCTGTGGAATCTTCCTTGGTGTCCTCATATCTAATGCAAGTCAAGGGACCTACATTCATGAGGTCATCAGTCCTTTAGACCGCTGGGGCCTGGGGGAGAAGAGTCTGCAGGGACAGGTCTAGCATCCAGATGGGACTCAGGATCAGGTGACTTAATCTGCTTTATTTGACTCTCCTAGACAAAATGAGCACTTAACCCTTGCAGCGTGGTTGTAGGACTACTGTAAGGGTAAGTTTTTTAATTTCTTGGAGTTTTAACATTGAACTCTGAAATGCTCATTACTAAGCACTTCGAGGTTCAAATAGAAACAGAAAGTTAAAGAGATCAGTCAATGGGAACGACAGATTCACTGATCTCTTGCTCATCATCCTGAAAGAGTCGGTGATGAGACCTTCATGAAGAGAGTACGTCGGTCTCATCACTGGCAGCTGATGAAAATCATGCTCCATGTAGCTTTTGAAAGCTCACTGACACAGGCCCTAATTGGCCAGCCAGTGATGGAGCAACACATGGAAGTAGGTTAGTATTATTTATGTTGTTTTTAGCAGTCCTGTTTTTGGCAAGTTATTGCTTGTGACAGGAATTCTAGCTAGACAACCTTCTTTTATATTTCTGAAAGGTCCAAACCGATAAAAGGGGAATCTGATTGGTTGGTATAAGTTACTACACTTCATTAACTTAATCGGTGGCATAACAATCGCCATAGTGACCCAGGCGGCCGCTATGGGGCCCAGGGCGCCCAGCCAGGACATTCACCTGATGCCCTGCGGACCGCCTGGGTTGCTATGGCATCTCAGGCTGCTGGCTGTCACTGGCGGGTGTGAGGAGGAACATGTCGCTGTTAGATCACCGACAACCTGTCAGTGATCTAAGTCTGGCCAGCAGCTGTGGAGAACGGAAGGCTGGGCCCGGCATCAGAAGCGGAGGAGGTGGGCCTAACAATGGAAGAAGAGGCACCCGGCGACGGAGGAGGTAGCCTGCCAGCTACCATGGAGGTGGACAGCGGATTGGGGCTGACAGGTAAGAGGTGTGCAGCCCACCTGAGACCCTGCAGATCCGAAAATGGCACTTTGGGCAAAATGCCGAAAGTGCCATTTTCTTGCCGATATAGCGGTGTATCCGTTCTTTCTGTCCTCCCCGCTGGGCGCTGCTCTGTGTCCCAGCAGGGAGGAGAGAAACTGTCACAGGCGACCGGGCGCTTCTGGAGGAGAGCGCTGTGAGCAGCCGGCATCTCTCCTCCCCGCACCGCTCAGCCTGTCACAGATCAGCAGAGCAGTGTGGGGGCGGAGACAGACAGCACTGTCACAGGAGGCTGAGCTCTCCTCCCACACCACTCGCTCAGCCTCCTGCGACAGCTGTCAGGAAGGAGAGTGAGTACAAACACTCAGCGATCAGTGATCGCTGAGTGTAAATAATTGAGGACATAGTATGTTTACTATATCCTCAATTATGAATGAATGGGAAGTGATCTACATCACCTCCTATTCATTCATGATTGTGGTTATAGTAATCACACTATATCTGCATGTTATAAATGAACAGTAACATTGAAAAAGTTAGAGTAGAAAACATTTCAGTTTCGGCCTGACATTTTTTTTCATTTCGGTTTTGTTTTTGAAATCTTTATTTTGGTGCATCTCTAATTAAAAAAAAAAAAAAATTTTATATAACACAATAAAACATACCTATTCCAGCAAAGCTGATCATTTCATAACTTTGACCATGGTCTACATCTTTGTCTTCTACATCATTTTCTGCTGGCAATTCTCCTGACAGGTCCTTATCCAAGTTGATTCTCAGCTGCTGCAGAGCCTGTTCCAGATTATCCTTAGAAACTGTGTTTAAGATGTTTGGCCGATGATGCAAGTGAAGTTTTTTCAGGATGTTCTGTTTGGCTATTTCTAGGAGTATTTCCTTCTCAGCCTGAGCTTCCATGGTCTGGGTGAAAACTCTGCATGACGAGCAGGACAGTTCTGTCAGTGATGCCTGCAAAGCGACCAGCAAGAGAGGCAAAATGATTCCAACTATCATGATGTTATCTGTAGGGAAGAAAAAAAGTCAAACAGCATACAAATATATGAATACAAAGGAATAAGCAAATCTGCTCAGGTTCGATTAGCGGGGATGTTCTTCAAATCCTGCTTGAAATCAGCAAAACCCAAACTTAGCCGCGAAACCCCTTGTAGTCTTTTAGGGGGAAAATCTTGATTCTAGTTTCTGGCCATTTTCAGGGTTAATAGGCAAACCATTGTCAAAAGATGGCATGGAGAGCTGGGCACTGCCATATGGAACATTTAGCAAAGCAAAACACCATTTGTTTACAATACTGTATGGTGGGGAGAAGGACCTTTTAACCCTTTCAACACTGCCGACCTATAACATACTTTATTTGTAAAGCCGACTGTCTGCTCTATACTGGAAGTGATTCAGGCAGCTGTACAGCCGCCCGATCACTTCCAGGGACTCCGATATGTGCGCCGAGTTGTAAGCCCCATATGTGATACCAAAAAAAATTAACTAAAAAACAAATAGTTAAATAAAATAAATGTGAACACAAAAAAAATGTAAGGCCCCCCCCCCCCCGCGTACACACATACAAATGCAAGCACGCATCAGGTGCGTCTACGTATGAAAATAGCAATTATGCAACACATGTTAGGTATCGCAGTACACACTAGAGTGAAAGCAATAATTCTAGCAACATTATTCATGGTTAACTCTAAATTGATGACCTGTAAAAGATTTTTAAGTGTTGCCTTAACATGTTCGGTATCAGTTTACTCAGCTAAGCTATTCTTTTATATTTTAGCAAAAAAAAATGGGCAATATAAATTTGGGTTTGATAAACAGTTACACTAATGTCACACGACATTAAAATTTGCAAATGCCACCATTTTATTGTACAGAGTCCCTGCTTTCAGGACATCTATAGCTTTGGTGGTTTAAACAATTTTCAGGCCACAAATGTGCATTTAAACAAAAACAAAAAAGCAAAAATGGACCTGGCAACAAAACAGATAATGAACTTTAGAGGGCAAAATAAAAAACATAAATTCCCTAAATTACTAGCTTTGGAGATGCATGGGGTGTTACGGAACAGTATAATTTTCATGCAGTGTTAGCGACACCGTATTCTGACATCACATATTTGTAATGTGTAATTGTTTTGTTATTTAATTTAGCTTGGCTTAAAAAACAGCAGAAAAACCTCAGTCTGATTCATTTAAACTTGAAGAAAAGGCTTTTTATGTAGTTTTGACAGTGACACCTGATTTTTTCCTCAAGTGTTAATAGGCCTAACTTTACCAGTAGATGTAGCAGCCACAGCAGATGTCAAAACTATAGGAAAGTTTACTCTTAGGATAAAGTAAAATAAAATCAACTTTCTACAACTTGGCCAGTGACACAACAATTAATAACATAGTTTGTGAGCTTCTTTTTTGCAGTACCACACAGTTATTTTCAAAGTGTAATGAAATCTCAAAGCAGAATGCACATAGCCACTTCAAGTATGTATTTAGCAGAAATTGGCTAGCATCAAAACAGTCAATCTAAGCACTTGAATATGCAGAAAATAGAAAGACACAAGGCAGGTTTTATCTGGCAAAGAAACTTATGAGAGACAATCACCACAGATATTGCTCAGTGGCTGGACAGTCTGTAAGCAGCCTGGTTAGGCCACAATATAAGACGGAGAGATAAGGCAAGTTTTATCTTGAAATAAATGTTAGATGTTAGAATGTATTATTTGAGAGAAACAGCCACAAATATAATGCATAGGCTTCTCTAGATGTCAACTATCTAGAGCTGCAAATAAAAGCTACACTATAACCAGTCACAAGTCTGGCAGTCTGAGCTCTTTGCGCTGCAGACCCTCCTTTTTAAAATCTAACAAACAAATCCTGGCCTAGGTTGCCCCACAGTGGCAGATTCCCATCTGCAATCTCTTTTTTTTTACACTTTTTTTTTTTTTAAATGTAGTTATACAGTATGTATGTATGTATATAAATAAAGAAATGCCTCTGCTTTACTAGCCTAAAGTGAGAGGTAAAGGCTCTGCCACATCAAGGTAGTCGCGCATTGCTACTGTGACCTCCTTCTCCTCCACCGCCTATTTAAGAAGCTGCTGCAAAAGAAAGGATAAAGATTACAGCCCTGGAACTTGCATCTTAAAAACCAAGTCGGCAATGACTGCTCCCATGTTTCTATCTTGCCAGTTTCCCTTAAAACACATATAGGGTGTTACTTGCCAAAGAGTTTAAAATAATACACATTCCCTTGTGATCAACCTAATCTACTGTGTTATATGGATACATGGCTCCGTCGGCTAACGATGGGAAGGGGGGAGGAGTCCGGTAAAGTCACGGACATGGACGTCACTGGACTCCTCCCCCCTTCCCTTCGTTAGCCCTTCGTGAGCCACTTGGGGAAGGGGGGAGGAGTCCGGTGACGTCGATGTCAGTGACGTCACCGGATCTCCGGCGGAGAGGTGAGTTCATTTTTGATCAAAAGAATTTTAATCGATCAAAAATTTTAACAATTAATCGAGAAATTAATTGTTAATTTCCGCAGCCCTAATTTTGTATACTTTTTTTTATTTTTATCTTTTCCTTGTAATCTGTTATCTGTTCCTACTCTGGTCAAACAAACACAGGTAAAGAGAGAAGGTTGCGACTAAAACACTTGCAAACATTTATTCCAATGTACTACTGAGTGTAAAGGATGTACCACTGACTGGAGGTGGAGCACAGCATGGGGG
>NW_017306303.1:1543350-1568035 GCF_000935625.1 Nanorana parkeri
CGGTAGTGTATATAAGGATGGGGGGGTGGGGGAATGTGACTGAGAAGCTTTTAATAAAAGACTTTAAAAAAATAAATCAGACCAGTGTACAGTGAATGTAGGCTCTTGCATTTAGATATACTTTAGGTTGACCTAAAGCCCAGTCTAAAACTTGCCAATTTACTCCACCACTGCTAATATGAGGTATTTAATTCTTACTTGTGAGCAGCGCTAAAGTCCCAGACCGCTGCCATCACCAAGTCTCAGCCAGGTAATGAAACACATGATTGTCCTGCCCTATGACAGAAAGCCCATGTCCCGCTGCTGGGGTTTTCTTGCTAGCTGACAATGGGAGTCTGTTGGTGCTGACCGGTAAATGTTATACAGGTTTTATTACCAACTTAGCTTAAAGGAGTGTAAGGCGAGGGGGCTATAAATTAGGTTATCTTTAGAACAGACTTAAAGAGAACTATGGGTCAACGTTTTTTTTTTCCATAGTTCGTCTCAGGGTCAAAAAAAACATTTACTGTGCCCTCCCAAGACCCAAAACTCAGCATATAGCGGGCTACTATCCGCTATATGCTGAGAGCGCTGCAGCTGGGACGGATCCTGACAATACTGTAAAGATCCACCTAGCTGACTAATTGACAGCTGTTCCTTTCCCCCGTCAGCGCTGGAGGATCAGAGGGGGGAGGAGGGAATCCCCGCAGGGATCGGCGGTATGTTTTCGCTTACTTCCTGATCAATAAGCCGATGTGTCACAGTTTCAATGTCACACGTTGGCTATAACTATGGGGATGAGTGTAATTCACTCACCCCATATACCTGAAGTATGATACACCACCATAAAGCAATTAAAGGCCTTAGGGGTAATATTCAACAAACATTTTTGGCAGAAACATGTTGTCCTACTGCTATGTTTTTAAACAACAGAAGATGAGCAGAATAAGTAGCAGTAACACATGCAAACACAATGAAGAAAATTTTCACTTCTTAACATTTTATCAAACACTGGAAATCTTTTTGAAATGTCTGGGGACCGGGACACTAGGGTACGTGAGCTCCGGGGTTTGAGGAGTTGGTAGGAGTCACAGACAGGAGGGATATCTGGGATGTTGGTCACAGGGAGAGAGGAACTAATGGTCTGTGCGTTCTCAGAACGCACTAGAGGCGCAGAATCAAAGAAGGGCCAGGTATTCGACAGAGCCTCTAGTGGTGAGGGTGATTGGCTGCTGGAAACCTTCCAGGTTGCGGCCCTCTAGCGCATCCACACAGACGCAAAGGACTCGTTGAAACACTGAGAACACGGATACAAAGAACAGGTAGGGGTGAAACTTGTAACCAAGAGGAGGAAGATAGGAACAGTGGCACACAATGAGAGAGAGAAAGTCACAAGCAAAGGTGCAAAACGCACAGCAGAACAGCAGAGTATACTGAAGTGGGTAGCTAAGCAAGGACACCCGGGAAGGGTAAGTAGCATAGAGGCACATCTAGGAGCAGGAAGGTGTAACATACAAAAGTAAGCAAGAGATGTGCATTGCACATGCATACAAAGAAGCAGGATAACAGAGGGAAAGGTACATAAAGAGGCACAAAGAGATGTATGCACACAGGGGATGTGCAGACAAGGAAGAATCCAACACAGCCACAGGGTAAGAGAGGAGCACCGAAGTAAAGGAGTGACAGCAAAGCATTAGGAAGATACATTGGAAGGTAAGTGATGGAACTGAAGTGCAAGAAAGCAAGTAAATAGGAGGAAGCAACACACAAAGGCTGTTAAGGTAAAACACAGAAGAAGTGATGCAATGAAGGCAGTATAGGGAGACTCACAACACACAGGTGAAAGCAATTAAAGTGACATTAAAGGCAAAAAAATGTTTCCCTCCCACCAATGTTAATGTTAGCGCTTACCTTAAATGATGTCTCTTTTTCCGATCTTCCTCTTCTTTCCTGATGTTTTCAGCCTTCTCTCCAGCGGTGCGGCGTCTCGCCGATCCAGCGCTGACTGCTCTGTCCCTCCGATCCAGCGGTGTCTGTATGCGGGTGCACGCGTCCATAGACTTACCTTGCTTCCCTCGTCGCATCCCGGCCAAAAATGAGAACTGCGCATTGCGTGCGCCCCAAGATCCTTTGCAGCCGCCCGAGAAATTTCTCATTTTCGGCACGGGACTGCGCGCGGAACACCGGTGAGTCTAAACTGCTGTTTGAGCGTTTAAAAAAAAAAAAAACTTTTTGCATATATCTACTGCTTGCTAGCAGTAGATATATGAAAAAAAAGGGAGGGTTTAAATATCCTTTAAGGTCTGCAGCAATATTCTAAAGGTAAACACTGAAATACTATAGTAGGGGCGCAAAGAGCAAAGCAGGGGATAATGCCAAACAGGGATACCAGCTGGTACAGGGAAGCCAAAGGTACAAGGATCCAATAGTAAGCGCAGACACAAGGGGTACAGAACAAGGCATAAGACTTGTTGCTCACACCAAGAGCAACAAGTGAGGAAGTCCTAAATAGGGGAGGAGGAGAGCAGATTGGCCACAGCCTTGTGAGACACCATAGGCTGATAGCCCAGAACCAGGGATCAAAACGAAAATCCGGCACGGATTTCCGGATATTGTGACAAACACAAAATTAGGGGTGACACAGCTTCAGAAAATGTTTTAGTTCCTGGGGATCAGAGCAATTTTGCCATTTTTGATGTGTTTGTTTAACCATAATTTCCATCTTTCTCATTCATTGCACCTACACATACAGTATTATATATCATTTTTTTAAAGGACAAAATGGGCTTTCACGTGGTGTTACATATACATATATAAACTCTTATTTTTTTACATAAAATTTTAAAAAATGCAAAAAGATGGGGAAAAAACACATTGGGACAGTTTGGCAATAATAATGTGTACCTATATAGTGTAGCTATTCACCTTTTTTATTTACTTTTAATTTTCAAATGTCTGTAATACAATAAGGTTAATGGTGTCCCAGTTGAAATGAGCTCAGTCAACTCAGTGGAAGCCACATAGTGAAGTTTCGATAAATGACTTCAGAGGGTTATGAAGGCTACATTAAACTCAGCTGAACCTGTTCTTGTGCTAGAAAAAACAGCCCCTCTCTATCCTTTTTCTTTTTTTTCAGAAAGCAAAAATAATGTTAAATATAGTGACAATACACAAAAAAACCCCCTCCACCCCCCCGCCCCCCAAAAAAAAACCGAACAAAAAAAACTTTAAATAAAGAAAATAATTAGATTCCCCCCATCCCAAGAAAATGTAATGAATTCAAGTTACTCAAGAAGCTCAATGAGCGAAATTGAGAATTTTGGCAAGATTTCGCTTACGGCAGAATCACTTTGCTCATCCCTACTAAGGACTCCAATGCTGTAAGATAACAATACTAACCAGCAAGCCTAATTATAATTTTGTCGTAATTTCTTATTCACATTTGGGGGCAATCGATCAAAACTGGAGCAGACAAAATCTGGAGCGGTTGCCCATGGCAACCAATCAGCATATCTCTTCAGTCTGCTCAGGTAAGATTTGAAAATGAGACAGTGAAACTAATTGGTTGCAGTGCAAGTCTGCTCCAGACTTTGTCTGCTCCAGTTCTGATACATTTCCCCCTTTGTCTTTACTATTCCATATATGTAAGTAAAGTGTAAAGTAAAGTAAATATACAGCAAAATACCAGGCTTAAAGGGTTTGTCAAACCAAAAGTGATCTTTTAGTTATAGGTGGAGTCTGTTGGGCTGAATTTTCCCTTGGCTTCTTAAATGCATTGGAGATTCCAACAGCAATATTTACTAATAATTACTAATTCTGTTTCTCTTGTTACTTGAAAATATAAGGTGTTCTTGTCCATCTTTGTGTGTTTCAGCCCCTCCTGCTGTGTCCTCCTTAGTACAAATATCAATTTCAGTATTAAAATGTTAAGGAGATGTTTATTTAGAAGGTCCACAAGGGATATTTCTTGAGATTTGTATGAAACTCCTAAAGCACTCAGAAGCTTTAATCCAAAGTCACTGTCAGTGTAGGACATGGTAACCATGCTGACAGTACAGCTGGCATTTCCCCACATTTCTACAAAAAGACACAAGTTATATACGTGCCTGTCTGAATAAACAAGAGATTGTGTTTCCTTTGGAAAGAATAGCCCATTAAAGGTTTATGGCCCCCTATAGACAAAAGATATAATAGACAAAAGTATAGAAAAAAAAGCTGGTTAGTAATATTCACCACTCCGTTTTAGATGATCTGTTGCAGAGAATTTCCTCTTCTCCACTCGCTGCCTCACAGTAGTGTTGTTCCAAACGGGCAGGAATCGGAATCCAAAAGTGCAAAGTTTCTATTATCTTGCTTTTTTTTCACCAAATAAAACTAAAAATAAATAAAAGCTGTACAACAAATGTACACACTACTGTGACCTCGGAAGGTTAACATGAACACACGTAACCCTCTTTATACTCTCAATTGTTCCATGCCTTGTCTTCCGTCCAATGTTAGTCACATTTGTAACAGTTGTTCTGTGACGTCACGGCTCGCTCCGCCCATCTGTTTACATTCTGACCAGAAATGTCATTTTGCGGCGTGTTTTCGTCAGGTTCGGACAGTTCGTCGTGCGGTGGGACTTTTTTAAAATTTTAGTGGGCATCGTGATTGACTCTGGATTACATCGATGGATCCATTTTTTTTAATAAAGGAATACCGTAGTCAAAAATTGACTTTTATTTTTCAGTTGAAGGATTTTGTTTTCTAAAAGTGTGAGTTCCTTATTTACTTTGACCCTTTAGTGAATGAGTAGGGGTACGGGTACCCCTTACTCATTCACAAGGGGGGACAGCATCTGGGTGCCCCCTTAATTAAATGGGTTCCGCGATGCAAATAAGCCCGCCTGCCCGCAGACCCCCACAACTACCGGGTTAGGGTTGTGGGGAAGAGGCCCTTGTCCCCATTAGCATGAGGACACACTCTCAATGCCGAGGGCACGTGGCCCGGTAAGGCGCAGGGAGGGGGCGCTCGATACCGGACACGTGGCCCGGTAAGGCGCAGGGAGGGGGGGCGCTACCCTGCTTAGCCTGTGCTCGGATCAAGGGTCTGGTATGAAACCCCCCCCCCCCCTTTTTTTGGGGGGGGGTTCCCCCTTAAAAAAGGGCCTGTTATGTCTTTTAGGAGGGGAAACCCACGCACTTTTAAAAAAAAATTGGGGGGGGTCCCTCCTAACATTCCTACTAAACCTAAATGGTCTGGTATCAATTGGGGGGGAACCTCACGCTTCTGCAGACTGTAAAAAAAAAAAAAAAAGTCATTTTTTTTTTTTTTGTCTAATGTCACTTTGCTGCAACGAATATTCATCCAGAAACGAATATTCGTACAGACTACTGCTAACAAATTTTTTCCGAAATTTTGGTTATTGGAAATTCGGATTCGTTTTCATTCGTCATTTCTGTCAAATCCCCGAAAATTCACCTGAAAAACTAATCTTTCCAAAACGAATCGCACATGTCTAGTGTTAAATGGTGAGTAAAGGTAGATCAAAACAGGGGGTAAATAGTGTTGTAGCAGGGGAACAACTTTTATTAAACTTGGACATAGTATTATCCAATTTAGCCAATCTCCTTTCATGAACCATCATCCATGTCACGTATTGTTTTACAATTGATATGTTATGGGTGGGCGATTTCCAGGATTTAGCGATTTCTTGCTTTGCTGCAGAGAGTACATGTATATGTCGAGAGGAAGGTCAGGACTAATGCCAAACAGTTAAAGGAGAACTATGGGGTTAGGGCTTTTCCCCATAGTTCTCCTAAGGGTAACGGGAGGACACAAACTAGCGTCCTCCTGTCACCCAAAGCTCAGTATATATACTGAGACGCCGCACCCGGAACGGATCCTGACAATTATGTCTGGATCCACCCAGCTGCGTGAGTGACAGCTGGCTCTGCCTATCTAGAGCTGTACCCGCCCCCTCCCCCGTCCGTTCCGCCAGTCAGCACTGGAGGATCGGACAGGGGAGGGGGGAATCCAGTCCCTCCCCTGTCACAGTTCTCTGCCGGCACAGGATTGAGTAGTGAGCGAGCGCCGGTATGTGTTTGCTCATTTCCCGATCTACTGAGCCGACCTGTGACAGTTTCATTGTCACAGGTCGGCTCACATTATGAGGCTTACTGAAAATCACTCACCTCATAATTCTCCTTTAAGTGTGAATACCAGACAGAATTTGGGGTAAGCAGTAGACACGTGTAGACACCTTTTTGTTCACTGACACTTTCAGTACACTAGGTAGGATCTATATTTGGTGTATGGTAACATTAGAGGCATAAAGAAAATGCCTAGCTACAGCTACTACCAACACTTATGAGAGAGGACTGTTGTCCAAGAACTAAAGCGGGGGCCCAATCTACTTGTCCCTTATGACAATCAGCTTGTTCTGAAACAAAACATAATTTTAACCAAAACCCTACTGAACCAAGTGAAGAATCGCTTCTCATTGGTCAGCGTGGTCACCTGGCCGCGCTGACCAACGAGTACTTGCAATTTGCGAGTGAAATTCAAAATTCATAGGGCAGGGCTGTGCTGGACGGCAGTATGGGGAACAAATACTATAGCTGTACTGGCAGAGGGGAAGGACCGTGTGCCGAAAGGTTAGTATAGCTCTGGGGGAGGTAATGTGGGGAGAGGGGGCCAGATTTTAGTGTTAGAAAGCACTGCTTATTCACATGCAGGGCCAGGGTTAGTTTTAATCTTTTTCGTTTATTGTTTTTTTACTTTATTGCTTAATTTTTTATTTTATTTTTACTATTTTATTACTTTTATATTTCGGTTTTATTATTTTTTACTGTTTTTTTCAATTTTTATTTTATAATTTTAACTTTTCTATCACTTTTTAAATCTTTATTTTATTATTTGTTTTACTTTTTATCACTTTTAATTCTCATTTTATTATTTTTTACTTTTTTCAGTTTGTTTTTTTTACTTAACTTTAAACAAGCTGCTATGTGATAGTGTTTGGAGGTGACAGATTCTCCTTATGGAACCTGTCACTTCCAACACAGAACATCAAGCAACTGCATTGTGCTCGATTCTGTGCAGCCTGCGGCAGCTGAGATAGGGGGTGCTGGGAGTATAGCACTCCTATCTCACTGATAACAGAGAGCAGGTCTGCTCTCCGCTCTGCATCCTGAAATGATTGCCCTACGACGGGGCGGGGGGGAGAACAAGATGGTTGCTCATTTTATACAAGTGATCTGAGATCACTTGTACTAAATCGGCGGCTGCTCCCCCACTCTACATTTAGCTCTGCCAAGCCACAGCAGGGCTAAATGTAGAAAAAACGACCCGCCTGGCACCCGGAACTGCATGTTCCGGGCGTTGGGGCGATAGGAATTTCACACGCCTGAAAGAAAGAAAGAAAGTCAACTTACTAATACCTCCATAGTAAACAGAAATGTTCTAGGAAATATACAATTCTCCTCTATATTAATATTTACAACGCTTCATTAATTTGTGTCTTTTAAATCTGCCCAGTGTTCAGCTTTAATTGACCTGCTGCATGGGAATGGCAAAGGTTGTCAACCCTTTATCAAAACTGGAGCAGAAAAATGAAATACTAGTCATCCTAATACATGAAAATGTAAGAATTGCATATGCAGAAACATTTTAATAACAGGACATTTTCTCACAGACTACTTGTAAATTAGACTAACACAGTGTTCAAGAAGACTTCAATACAAAAATACAATACAAAAATACATTTCTTTAGACATTCAACATATTTTTTATTTACACCTAAGTCATGGCTATTGAACTTCACTTGTGGTCTTATGCAGTGAGTCATCGGGGTTGAAGGAAAGCATACTTGCTTGCACATGATTTGGTAATGAAAATCAGCAGGGCATCACCTCATTCACTAAACTAAGGGTAAACACCCACTGCCAAGTGCAAATGATCTTGCAAAGTGAACAGCCTATTAGCATATCAACCCCATAGAATAATGTTTCAATTCTGTTAACCACATGAGCAGAGATGGACAGCAGATAAAATTAAATGGTGCCACCCATGAATCTTGATAAAAAAACAGCTGTGTATGATCATAGCATGAACATATACAATATGTTTGTATCACCTGAGCATGCTGGTCCATGATATGGTACAGATACTCCTGAGGCTGGACTCAGCTCATCTTTTTCAGTTGACTTCTCCTCTGGGAATGATTGGCAAGGGGTGTCACATTTTAGCTATATACTGTAATTACTGACAATCATATGGTGCTTTGCACCTGAGGACATCTACAAAGTGGACATTACACCATCATGGGCAGTGATTTGTATCACATAACGGTCAGTCGACTCAGTTCAGTTTAGTTGGAGTCTGGTGGGTTGAGTAAACTGATGTATTTGTATATTTCTCTTTCAACTTTTGGGAACCACACGGTAAGATGTCCCTAACCTAGTTCCTGGTTCTGTTACTGCTTATCTCACATTTTTAAGGTTCCCATCAACCTTGGGGTATCCAGACTCTCTCTGTTGCATTCCCAATAATATAAAATAAATAATACATCCAGCAGGGAGAGTGAGGTGCCCTCATAATATCTATGGCAGGTGTTCACACCTAGGAACTCTACTGCAGAACCTCACCACTGGAGTCAATGGATAGTTGGAATTTTTGTCCAATGGTCTACAATTCCCCATAATAAAAGTAACACTCTATGGCCACCAACTGGTAGACAAAGGAAGCCTTATTGTGCCTGAGTTTGCCTTGCCATAACTGGCACATGAGGCATAAGAAGAAAATATCCTATCGACTCATAAATCAAAGGAGCAGAGTTTTTCTGTTTTGGTTTCAGATCAGCTGATCTACAACATGTTGAATGAGTGGCAACGCATAAGTCCTTTTTTTAAATTTTTCTAAATTGTGCTGTTTGAGAGTTAGAACCATTTTTTTAAACTACCTTTTTTTGAAAATTATCAATAAAAGATTTATTATAAATAAATCAGGTATATACTCAACAATAAAGTCAACATATGTTGTGGTTAGCCAAAAAGCAGACTGACATTTTCTTTAGGGTTCCTAGAGACTGAAAATTTACAAGACTTATATAAAGTACAATAATGTGTAACACTGAGATTTTACAGATTGTAAGGGATATAGCAGAGGCTTAGAACCTGTATAGATATATTGCAAAGATTTTAGTTGCAGAGAAAATGTCTAAAAGTAAGGTGATTTATGGTATCCTTCACATGTATGGCATAGGTAGGATAA
This sequence comes from Nanorana parkeri, assembly GCF_000935625.1. NCBI lineage: Eukaryota > Metazoa > Chordata > Amphibia > Anura > Dicroglossidae > Nanorana > Nanorana parkeri. Next base: position 1,552,585 of record NW_017306303.1, read on the forward strand.
CACCAAGGAGACAAGAACATTTTAAAGTGCTGTAAGGTGTATATTAATGTAGAGGTTAGCCTTTTATTAATTGCATTTATTCTGTTAAATAATCTTATTCATCCCTAGAATAACCTTTTAAAGCAAGAAGCCAGGTGCGCTCTAGCTGTAGCTAGTATCCATTTGTTTTCTCTCTGGCTCAGGCCATCATAAGATGTAATAGGTTCAGCTTGTAGTAGAGACACCTCTATTTTTTTCAGTAGAATCCTAAATTTCTTTGAGACTGAACAGGATCACCATATATGAAGGTGGCAACCTCTGAAGTATTCAGTTGAGTGGTGCATTGAAATATTCTGCAATTAATAAGTAGTGAAATATGATGTATACAATACACTAGCCTGTTAGCTCATTAGGTAGCCTTTGGTTGTACACTTAACCGGTGTTATCAGTATATCCACACACTCTTCAGTATCAAAGGTCACAGCCAATCTTTTTCCTATCAAGTTTGACATTTGATGTGAATTGTTTGTTATACCAGAGAATATGAGACCTTGGGTTTGATTTGCTAAGACCAAATAGGATGTTTACTTTGCAGGAGAATTTTTAACTTTGCAAGAGACTTTTCCCCTAGCTTAGAGAATACCAATCACATGCAAGAAAAATAAAAAAAATTTATTTTTGCTTTCACATGATTGAATGCTGGAAGTCAGCAGAGCTGTACTTTATTCACTAAGCTAAAGCAAAATTCCCTTGGAAAATGAAAATTTCCTTCTACAGTGAAAAGCCTATTTGCTGGGAGAAATGTGCTAGAGGCGAGACTCCACTCGACAGTACTAATTTCCAGTAAGGGGCACACCTGAAATTGTTCTATGTCTACCCATCTTGGAATATCCTGACCTGCAGTGTATTTCAGATTATCATCTGTGCCATTTGTAATGCGTCATAATACTTTTGGAAAAAAAAAGAGACCCCTGACCCTCAATGAAGCTTATTTCTGAACATCACCAAAATGGGGACAATTACTTGACCAGATGAAACTACATGATGGTCTTTGTAGGTTTTCTAGGCTTGACCTATTTATTTGAAGGGTAAGTCCCTAAAAAACATTAATGATTCAGGTAGAGTGTAAAATAATATATATTTTTTTTTTACAGAAAGTAATGTGCTGGCATTACATGATCACTTTGGGTGCAAGTAATGCTTAGCGGAGTCCTTCTTTACACCATTGGATATTGAAAGTTAAATCTTTATTTTTTTTACAGCATAACATGCCATTAGCAGCCTGGTCTGCGTACATATTTTTTTTGTCCGTTCTATGACCTTTGAAACTGATCTGCAGGATGACACAAATGTACAAAAATATTTGCTAAACTCAAAGTCCTGTTAGGCTATACAGTAGCCAAGTGGTCAGTCTGAATATTGTAAAAGCAAATAAAAAAAAATAAAAAAAAAGCGTAGGAGATAAAACAAGTTTCAGAGCATGCATTAAAATAATTTCTTTATAGTGGCTAGAATAATCAGAAAATATTACAACAAATGGAAAGTGTCTACATTAATATGTGTTCTTTCCAACCTCTGGCCTAAATAATGGGTGAGTGTAAAATTATGATCATCAAAACTAGTTGTTGCTTCAAGACCTTTTGGATGAAGAGGATCCTTTTTGTTAATGTGTTTACACAGTAAATATTTAACTGTAAGTGCGCAGCTATCTCATATGCCTTATTTAAGGTCAGTCATGTGACAAGGCAATCAGTCAAAACAATGAGATTTACCAATATAGATAAAGTGATGGTATAAAAGGTCCATTTGGTTTAATGGGAATGTATTGAGGTCTGTACATATATTCTTTATTTTCAATGGCTAGGAGTACAATATTTGAAAAAAAACTGATTAAAAATATTCCTTTTTTTAGGCAGGTAAATATGAAATATTGTTTATGACTGTTATATAGCTTCCTACCTCGCCAACAGCTGGAATTTTAGACTCCTTTTGACATGTTTTGTTCTAATTACGATATGTTGAAAAAACCCAGTTATTTAGAGACCTCAATAGCAGAGCAGAAATACACTTTAGTAAAAGACCCATTGCAGTAGCTCATCCCTTATAGGAGGGCTTTATCTGAATGTTCTGCTATGTTGTCTGTTAAACTAACCTATAGTTCTCTTTGAAACCTTTGTCAGATATATGTTGGTTTGTAAAACAAAGATTGTGTACATATAATAAAAAACAGATATAAAACATTTAACCACTTGCCGTACGGAGCAATTTCTTAATTTTTGCACACACGTGATAAAATCTGAATTTTTGGCTAGAAAATAGCTTAAAACCCCCAAACAATTATATATTTTCTATATCTATACAGAAGCCCTCTGGAATAAAAAAATGCTGGTTGTAATTTTTTATAATGCACATTACTTGCTCAAATGTTTTGCAAACCAGTATTTTTAGGATAAAATACACTAAAATGTAAATAAGTGCACAGAAAACAAAATATTTTTGGCGAAATCTTAAAGATGGGGTCAAGTCGGGTAAATAGATACCAAACACATCATGCCTTACAATTGTGCACGTCCGTGAAATAACTAAAAAACTACACTAAATAGTAGTAGTAGTAAATAATAAAAAACTACTACCCAAAAATTCCCATAAAAGTTCTTACCACTCATCAATTTAGTGTTAGCAGTGACTGATGACGCTAGAATTATTGCTCTCATGATTATGTTTGCGGTGATGTATAACATGTAGAGAAATGTAAAAATAATATTAAAAATTAAATTGACAGAATCCATTAAGGTTTCCTTTTTGTCAGGGTTCCACCCTGACTTTACTGGTTTGCAGCATTCTGGCTTGGCTGCCAGCTACCTCCACAGAGAGCATCATCTGAGAGTCAGATGGTAGTTTCCTGTCTCTGAGTGATGATGTCACCCCACTTACTATATATAAACCACTCAGTCCAGTCTTACCTTGCCCTTGCGTGTTCTTCCTGCTAGTGCATTCCTGCTGTTCTGAGTATCCTGATTCTGTGTATGACCCGATCCTGGCTGGCGTTCTCCTCTGGCTCCTGCTCCTGGCTTGTTCCGGACAACGCTGATTTCCTGGCTCCTGCTCCTGGCTCGTTCCTGACGACGCTGATCTCCGTGTTCCTGACCTGGCTTGAACGACTACCCACTCCAGCTCCTGACTTTGGCTTGTTCCGGTTTAGGATTCTGCTTGCTCCTGTGGACACTGTTCTTAATACATGTTTTAACTAGCACCTTTTGCTTGTCTGGTTTTCATTGTGCTCTGACACTTTTACAGTGAATTGGCTAGGAGCATTCAAATTTTTTCTGTTTCTTAACAAGTAGTACATTTTAAAAAGTCCTGACTGATCTCTATAGCTGCAGGCACTGTGGAGTGGAATTGCACAGATGAAGCCCTAAACTTATTTAAATCCTTCTCTCAGCAGCTCAGCTCCCCTTATTCTGTCTGGACTGGTCTGTGGTGTTGGACCTTCCCTAAAATACAACCCTTTTGGGTTTTGGTTAAAGAAATACTCAAACACTTAAACCCCACTCATCTGCCTACCCCACAAACCTGTTTCCCAAATGTTCCTTTCCCCCAAGTATCTACAGATTAGAGTCAATTAATAATTAATTTTCTAACAGCAACCTGATGCCTAATTGCCCTGAAATGGAAACAAATATCCCCACCACCAAGTTAAACATATTAAGACATCCAGAACATGGAATACATCACAGCTCAACTAAACAACTCTATTAAAGCATAATGACAAAACATGAGACCCATTAAATAATCTAGAGAAATTACCCCACATGACTGAAATACCTTTGTATATGGGATTCACTTCTATCCTAGATCCGAAGGGTAATTCTCTCAACCCCTCCTTAAACTCTTCACTAGGGGAGAAAGATTGGGGTATATCCATTCCTAGCTACCTTTGTACCCCCTACTCCCTATTCCGATCCCCCTCTGTACCCCTTTTCTGTCTTGTTTTTAATGTTAAAATGTTGTTTATTATTCAACATTTTTAGTGAGCACAATTGGCATGGATAACATATTGCTTATCTAAGTGGTCATACTGAAATACTTTCAGCAATGGTCACCACAGATCGTTGTAACTCTGAACAAAGCATACTCCATAACATTACAAGCTTGTATACCATTCATCCTGTAAATGGCAATATTTTTACATTTTTATACCTCTATACGGTTCTGTAATATTTCTCAAAACAGGAATAAAACAGTTTTTAAAGAAATGCTGTGTGCTGTTAGCCCATAACAGACAGATCAAAAGGAATTGTTGAGTACTTGCAGGTTTTTTAAAGGAATGAAATATGGGGAAATGTGCATGTACTGCAGAGATGTATTGCAGTTTTTTTTTTTTATCTTGCCCTGACATACACTTTAACAAACCACTGGTAGGGTAATAATGAAGAAGCAGCAGGAAAGGTAGAGAGAGTACAGATGCACAGAATTGATAAATCAGAAGCTGGGAGATGCTTGCACTGAAGGTCTTCAGGCACAGCTTCCTATCCAGCAAGGAGAACCTTGAACCTGCTGTAAACACATTTTGTGTCCTTATCACGTACCCGGTGGAGGACCAATTAGCTGAGGGGGCCTCCCTTACGGCTCTTTTCTCACACCCCTGGATATGGGGACAGAGAGCGAGTAGACAGAGAGAAGCACGGGTGCCGAGATGTTCAGACACGGTGCCTGGTAGAAGTCCGGCCAACTGGGTCCCTGGAAGGATGAGCAGGGCTAGTGTTCAGCTGAGATGTCAGCGTGGTTTGCAGTTGAAACTGGAGCGAAGTCAAACAAGCCAGGGGTCAAAGCCCGACGGTCAGCACAGTACCAAAAGAACAGGCACAGGCAGAATCCAAGAACAAGCAGAGGTCAGGGGCAGTCGAAATCAACGCAATCTGGGTCAAGGCAACAGGCAATCAAACTAGCAGGAACACAAGCTCAAAGACCGTTCAACACTGACCCATTGGGCCAGCTAGTTTAAATAGGGCCATCCATTAGAGAGCAACGTGTCACTTCCTGTGCGCCCTATTCCGTTGTGTGCGCATGCGCACTGGTGCATCTCTTCCGGCAACCTGGAAGACTGGGACCCGCGCATGCACAGTAGCATGCAAACTCCCCGCTATGGCCTTACAGTCCTAGTGTGACAATACTTACTCACCTTACTGTATCTATGGAAGCACAAAGGTGTGTTAGAATTACACAGTGGCTCCTTCTTTTCTTAACTTCATAACATAAGGGGGGGTGCTATAGTTCACAGAGGTGAACTGAGCAGGGCTGCTAACTCTACATGAGATAACAGTACAGAGTGCACAGGACAGCACTGTTTCTGGCAGGATCAACAGCATAGAGTGCACAGGACACAGGACTGCACTGTGTTTCTGGCAGGATGGACAGGTATTTATGGTGCACTTATTGAACAGTTAACTGAAACCAAACCAAGGCTGCAGAATACAAATTTGCATAAAGACCATAATGAAAAAAAAATGCTTTCATTTGATGCATTAATTCTATATCCTGAGAAATGTGCATAATTATAAATTTATATCTGGCTTGCCAACTCATAACGGTTCGACTGAACATGTTTAAAATGTATGTAACCCTTATTACTCATATGTAATTTTATAAATTCCCTAATCAATAATTCATCTTGTGCTTTTTTATTAGTTACATTCACTTTTTAAATAAAATACCAAGTGATCCTACCAGTCCCGCACTCTTCCTGAATCATTCTAACCACTCTAAGAAGATCTGTGTCAGTTTGTGTCCCATGGCTTCTCACCCGAGCTACAGGATGCCGCGGCTACACATGGCGTGCCTGTAGCTTGGTGATCAGTCTGACTGATACTCCCCCTGTCCAGCCAACTTGCCCTATTTGACAGTTCTGCATGCCAGGGATCAGCCTGCCCATCCCTCTGCCCACCTCACTTTACCTTGATTGACATCCCTCCCGTCCTCTAACAAAAATGTCAGTCTTGCCGACAATCCCCCTGCCTTGCCCATCTTGCCTTTTTGATAGTGTGTCATATACTTCATGCAGCTGCCCGAACGCTAACTATGCAGCCACACCCCCTGCACTCAGGAAGATGGAGGAAAAGAGTGGCACTGGTCATGTGACCACAGAATAAACATGTATAATAAAGGTACATGCTTCCTTTTTTAGAAACAATGTTTTATTATTTGCCAGGAAGAACAGAGGATTTGATGTCATAGCCCTGTTCACATTATCTGTTATAACATTCCGAAGTTCCGAAGATATTCATTTAAATGCCAAGCCAAATGAAGTATTTAGTGGATTCCATAATTAAAGCAGAATGCGCATGTTCTGTATGGCTATGCTTATTCTTAAATCTGAACTCCAGATATTTAAAAAAAATTAAACATATTCCTCTATAGTTGCAAAGGATATAAATCCACTTAGTGTGCACCAAATGCCTTTAAAAAAAAAAAATATTACCTTGTAAAAGTAGCTGTGACATCATCACTGAGCTGCACAAAACCTGTGCAGAGAACAGAGCTGGGGGAGGGACCCAGCAGGCCCCACCCACTACAAGCTGCCTGCAGACAATTAGAAGATGGGGTGGAGACAAGACCAGTCTCCCTGCACAAGGAGAGCATGTAAAAGATGATAAGATAAATAAAAATGTAAAAAAGTTAAAAATAAAATAACAATTAAAAAATAAAAAAGTGATAAAGAATAAAAAAAATAAAGAAAACTGGCCTTAGGGCAGCAGGGAGAGTAAATCTGGCCCTGTGTATGGCCACTTTTGCAGCCAAATTGGGATGACACCTATTTTATATTTGTTACATGTCCCCATTCACATAGCATAAGATAGAAAAAAAATATTAAAAATTGTTTTTAATATTTTTGTGTATGCAAGCCACTTTTATAGCCTGCTGAGACAGTGCCAAACTGGCTCTGGCCTGCCCAGGCTGCATACTTCCACAGAACAGCTTCCAACCTGGCCTGATTTCATGTCTGGACATGCCCAGACTGCACAAAATATTGCCCATAGGCAGGCCCGGATTTCCCACAAGGCCACCGAGGCCCGGCCTCGGGGCGGCAGAGCACAGAGGGGCGGCAGCGGTACAATAATAAGATAAAAACGTATTGTGGAACCCGGCCTTGGGGCGGCAGGGAGAGTAAATAGGTCTCTTACAGAAACAAAGTTTTTGGACACAAATATAAGTAAAAACATGACAAAACTGAAGATTTCAATGTAACGGTATGTGATCGGCAAACAGTGTTCAAGAAGCAAAAACTTTGTTGTGCAGTGTAATTTAAGTGTCTCTGTAAAAAATAAGTCAAGGCAACTGGACTTGCTGTATTTTTCATGAAGACTTTTCACTGAACATCCAACCAGCTTTCGCAATCCACATAATCTGTTAGTCACAACCCGCTGATTGCATTTGCATAATTGGCGTCTAGGAGGTGTTATTAACCTGCCCAGAGAGGTGTTAAAACAGCAATGTATGTGGCAGACAATTATGTGGATTGGAGCAAAATTCACCATATTTATTCCCAGTTAATTTTTTTACAACTCATTCTGAATTGAGAAAGCTGGTTGGATGACCAGTGAAACGTCTTGAAGAAAAATACAGCAAATCCAGTTGCCTTGACTTATTTCTTACAGATATACGATGACCTGGATGAATGAGAACCTTCACAGACATAATTTAGTCCAATCTGATTTTATTAAAGTTTTCAATATGATACAAAACAAAATGGCAAATAGACATTTCACCATAGCAATGAAAATATACAGGAGACAAGTAAACATACAGGATAGTGTGAATCTTCAGGCAAGCCTGAAAGCAGCATCATCAGGAAATACAACAGTGTTGAAGTGTACAAGCTTAAGCCCAACAGAGATCGGCGTCCATTGCAGAATATACGGCTAAGATCAGCTGTGCTGACACAGCCCCGTCGGGGACCTGTCTTTACTCGCCACTCGTTGCAGTCACCATGCGTAGCATAATTAAGTTCGGGTGGTGTCCCTCCCAAACGGGCTCGCTGTGCTCCGCACATATGTATGCCGTGCATCGCTAGTAGCTAAAATGGTCACAAGTGGGACAGAGGAAGAAGAACAGTATGAGGGTCAAGGAAAGGTAGGGAAAGCAAGAGGGAGTAGAGAGGGAGGCAGGTGGGGGGGTGTGTGTCTCCTGACCCCCGCCCAGCCTCGCGTCTATGTCTCCCTGCGGGTGATTCAGGGAGAGAGGGCTGCCTGAAAACCAGTTGAGTTTCTAAAATCAATCCAAACTGACCAGGTGCGGACATATCGGTCCCCATTTGCGTTTTCCCCGGACAGCAGGTTTTCCAGATCCGCGATACGGTCCAGCTTCACTACCAATTCCGCGAGGGTGGGGACCACCGGAGTATGCCTGTGGCGCGGGATAACCGCCCTGGCTGCTGTAAGGAAATGGCGCAAGAGTCCCTTCTTTGCCGACTTAAGCGAACCAGGGATCATGGACAGTAGCAGAATCTTGGGGTCATCAGCAATTGCGGTTCCTATCACTCTGAGGTATATTCGCAGTACCCCCTGCCAAAACCCCCGGATCTAGGGGCAACTCCACCATATATGGGTCATGTGACCTGGAGAGGCGGCACAGCGCCAACAGGTTGCAGACAGCGATGGGTAGTACTGATGGAGGACCGTGGGACATCTATACCACCGGGTAAGTATTTTAAAGTTTTTCTCATGTGCCCGGCTTGCAATGGAAAGGGAGTGGGTGAGGACAAAGGACTTCTCCCAGTCAGCTGGCGCTATGGATGCGTCTAGTTCCCGTTCCCAGGCCGATGTATATTTGGGTAACTCGGGGGAGGAGGCGAGGGAGAGAATAGAGTAGATAAGAGAGACAGTATGCTGTGGGGGCGTAGAGGCCAGTAGGAGGGAGTCAAAGGCCGTCTCCTCTCTCTCAATGCCATCAGGGCCTCCTAAAGAGGAGATGTAGGAGTTAAGTTGTCCCTCCGCCAACCAGGCCCCCGGGCCAGGGTCAGAGTGAGCGTCAACCGACAAGGCTCTGTCGCGGAGTGCCAAGATTACTCTGCGGTGAGAAGCCCTTATCCATCTACCAAAAGAAGGTCCCATCAGGGCAGGGGGAAAGGCTGGATTCCCTAACAGATGGGTCAGCGGGCCCACCGGGGCTGACAGGGCGAGCCGTGTGACGTAACGGTCCCAGGTCTTTAGAGTGTGAACCGTCAATTGGGGGAGGGAGCATTCGGTCTGGAACCATGTGGGACCCAGGGTCGCGCCACCAGATCCCCTGTCACCAGAGACCTCTCCAGTTGGACCCACTGTTTCTCCCCCTGCCCTGTGGAACCAGTCCACTATCCGAATCAGGCCGGCTGAGGCGTGGTAGAGGAAGATGTCCGGCGCCCCTGCCCCACCCCTACGCTTCGGAAGAGCAAGTGATCTGTACCCAAGACGTGACCTTGCGGAGCCCCACACAAAGTTTGCAAAAATCCGTTGGACCTGCTTCAGGTAGGAAGATGGTAGACTTATGGGCAACGTCTGGAACAGATAAAGAAACCTGGGTACAATGTCCATTTTAAGAGTGTTAATGCGGCCCAGGCAAAAAAGGGGGTGTATATTCCCTGGAGCTCCGATATATCAAGTGTATCCCTTCTTGTATATTTGGGGCTGATCATCAAGGTCATGTAACCATAAAATAGGCACAAAAAGGGGGGGAGCAACAGTGTTCCAAATGAGGAGCACTGTAAAAAGCGGTTACTGAACAGACCGAGACCGGTAAATTTTTATAAAAGTATAAACTTTATTTGAAAACATCAAGGTATCGCACCAATAATACCGCCTCTCAATAATTTCATAAAAGAACAACGTTGTTCATAGCACTCATTCATTCATTCATCCTATGGATCCCACACAGTCTCCGGCAATAAATATCTTCAAGGTACAAAGGAGATAGTACTCCTAATTTTACACCTGATTCCTATCGGTAATTATGTCCCTGCTTGGCGATGATGTTTAGCTCAAAGAAGATAGATCTTGCACATCTACTTAAGGATATGAATATGACCAGTTCTTTTTGCAGGTAATACATCCAAGAATGTAGTGGGTGAAATCTGTTGATCGGTTGTTAAGGAGAGGAAGTCTCTATAAATAGTGCACCTAAGGATAAATGCAGTCCACTAAAGGTATGTATGTATGCATTGGCCTCCGTATATCGGCACCTTTCGTTGATCTATTTGTTAGAGGATATCAATCACATTATTTTCTGAGTTTGTTCAGACTTTCCCATAACAATCAATTCCTCTTGATCTTGGATTTATTCAAGGGGGAGACCTGTGCGGGACCAATTGGTAGTAGGTAGTAGTCGACCGTACTCACAGTTAGTTGTCTCGTACCCCTCCTTTTTAGGTCTGGAAACTCTTGTAGTTCAACGTTGCCCTCGGTAGTGGATTTAACCGTGGCCGTTCCAGGTCCCAAGATCCGTGGTAACTCCAGGAAGATGTTTTTTAGGGAAGTTCAGTCTGGTCGGTAACTGGGAGACAGATAACTTTCCATCATCGTTGTTCTTGGATGTATTACCTGCAAAAAGGACTAGTCATATTTATATCCTTAAGTAGATGTGCAAGATCTATCTTCTTTGAGCTAAACATCATCGCCAAGCAGGGACATAATTACCGATAGGAATCAGGTGTAAAATTAGGAGTACTATCTCCTTTGTACCTTGAAGATATTTATTGCCGGAGACTGTGTGGGATCCATAGGATGAATGAATGAATGAGTGCTATGAACAACGCTGTTCTTTTATGAAATTATTGAGAGGCGGTATTATTGGTGCGATACCTTGATGTTTTCAAATAAAGTTTATACTTTTATAAAAATTTACCGGTCTCAATCTGTTCAGTAACCACTTTTTACAGTGCTCCTCATTTGGAACACTGTTGCCCCCCTTTTTAATGCGGTCCAGCCAAGATATGTGCTTGCGGTCATAGGTGGCAAGATCCTTTGTCACCCTCTCCAGTAGGGGGCGAAAATTGGCAGAGTACAGATCCACTTGGTCCGTTGTGAGACATATCCCCAGGTATTTTAGGGAGGTGGAGCATAGTCGAAAGTGGTAGTTGGTAGTCAGGAGGTGTAGATCCGCTCCCCTCAGGGATACATTGAGGATTTCTGACTTAGCGAGGTTGACCCGGAAGTTACTCAGGGAGCTAAAGTGTTGGAATTCACTCAGCATTGTGGGCATGGCTATATGGGGATGAGTCACGTAGAGCAACAGGTCGTCCGCGAATAACGCAAGTTTATGTTGGTGGCCCTGGAAAGCACAGTTCTGCCTAAGTGCTACTGCCAGGTGTTCCATGGTGAGGACATAGAGTAGGGGGGATAATGGGCAGTCCTGCCTAGTGCTGTTGGATATCTTGAAGCTCGGGGAGAGTGCCCCGTTCACTCGGATTTTAGCTGATGGGCAGGGCCATTATGTTCCTCAACATGGCGGGTCGAAATCCCAAGCTGAATCAGAGAGAGGCGGAGGAAGTCCCAGTCAAGACGGTCGAACGCTTTGTCCACGTCCATGGACAAGAGGCAGAGTGGTGTACCCGAAGATTTGGCATAATGCATCAACAGCTGAATGGTGTTATCTCGGGCCTCCCTCCCCTGGACGAACCCCACTTGATCCCTGTGGATAAAGTCCGGGAGAAGTGGTGTTAGTCGGTTGGCAGTAAGTTTGGCGAATAGTTTCACATGTACATTAGTAGATTAGTGCAGTGTAATTAGTGCAGAGGGTATGGTCCTTATCCGGTTTAGGAATCAACGAGATATGGGCCTCCAACGCCTGAGCCGGGAAGGAGGACCCTAGGGCAATAGAGGTGAACACCCTCAAAAGGAAGGGGGCAAGTTTGTCACGGAATAAGGTGTAGAATTTTACCGTGGTACCGTGGTCCTGGACTCTTACCCGTGGGTGCAGACTGGAGGACTGAAAGCAGTTCCGTCATGGTAAAGGGTGACTCCAATGCCTCAGCATCGGAGTCTCCCAGGGTCGGGAGGGCCGTGCATTGGACATAGGCCGACATTACTGCGGCCCGGTCTGGGGTAGGTGTGCTCTGTTCCGATAGGTTGTATAGGGAGTTATAGAAGTCCGTAAAGGCAAGTTGGATATCTGAGGGTGAACTCACTAGGATACCGGATGCGGCATGTATGTGTGGGATATATGTGGAGGTAGATCTGGGGTGCAGGGTCCTAGCCAGGGCCTTTCCACATTTGTCCCTGGTGACATACGCCCTAAGGGCCAGTTTATATGTATATCTGCGAGCGGACAGATCAAGGAGCCCAAGGAGGTGTTGCCTGGCCTGAGACGTACGCAGTAAGAATTCCGGCGAGAGCAAATGTTTGTGTTGAGTCTCCAAGGCAGACAGGGTTTGGAGAGCCTCCCTAATGAGACGGGAGCGGTCCTTCTTTAGTCTAGTGGCCTGTTGGATGAAATGCCCCCGCAGGACCGCCTTCAGCGCTTCCCACTGAAGGGGAAGTGGAGTAGGATCTGAAGCATGAGCCTCCAGAAAATGAGTGATCTCCGCCGAGATAGCAGAGGAACATTGCAGATCATTCAGTAGGGACTCATTAAGTCGCCAGTTCCACGCTCGGGCCGGGGCCTGGGCTATCATTTTAAGCAGGACAAATTATAGAATAAAATTAATACTTTTTATCTACAGTAACAATAACTTTTTAAAACTAACACTGATCAAAGTAGAAAAAAAGATTGTTGAAAGTATGTCTATGGATTGCATCATTTCTTTTTTCAAGACATCTTTCAAAAGAAAGTCTTATTTGTCCGACATAAAAATAAAATATGTATTACTTTGTTTATTGTATGTAATCATAAAGTTTGTTTTCACAAATAAACAGACCCATAGCACAATGCAAACATTGCTCTGACCCATAAGGAGTGTACAGTTGTGCATCCAATCAGATTGTTCAGGTATTTTGACAGCCAGCAGGGCAGACCAGCAAGATACTAAAGCTTGGCCCAGTGGGAGATTCTTACACACACACAGTTTAGCGTAGATGGAGGAATCTGTTGCACTTTTTCCATCTGACCATAGAAAACCTGCAGATAACCTATGTGTATGGCCAGTTTTAGGCCACACCAGAACAAGAGGAGTCCTGATTTGTAGCTATTATTTATGCAAAAATAATTTCTAAAGCTCAGCGCCGTGAATTGCGGGTGTGTCCAAAGTTTGCTTCTAAAAAGTATAAGGAGCTTAAATGATAGGTCTGCATTTTACAGAATAGTGGACAGGTGGGATCCAGGTGTACTGTGTGTACACTATTCCAGTGGCACTGACAGTGCACCTGGCTCTGGCATATCCACCATTCTGGTGACACTGACAGTGCGCCTGGCTCCTGCCTATCTACCATTCCGGTGACACTGACAGTGCACCTGGCTCTGGCCTATCCACCATTCCGGTGACATTGATAGTGCACCTGCCTATTCACCATTCCGGTGACACTCACAGTGCACCTGGCTCCTGTCTATCCACCATTCCGGTGATACTAACAGTGCCTATAGGTGGTAAGTCTCACTGGAATGGCAGATAGGTGAGAATGTCTCTGGAAAGGTGTCCATACCTGGTTCCCACCTATCCCCCACTATGACTCGGCAACCAGATCAAACGTTCCGGTACTGCCGGTGTTCTATAAAAGATTGTGACTGGGTTGGAATGTGTGACCGGTCACACATTTTAACGTAATCCCACCCAATTTTTCGGCGGAGGGATATGTGACTGGCAAAAGGTGAAGAATTCCAACACTTTGTCAGCTGTTCCGGGGCAGATCGACATCGCAGATGGTATGTGCAGGAGAACCGATCTGAAATGTCACTTCTATCCGACTTTGTGAGTGCGATTTCACATTCCACAAAGTCGGATAGAAGTGACATTTCAGGACCGATCAGTTCTCCTGCACATTCGATCTGCAATGCTGATCTGCCCTGGAACAGCTGAGAAAGCGTTGACCCATTGCCGGTCACATATTCCACTGCCGAAAAAGTAGGTGGGAATACGTTAAAATTCCATCGCCGGAAAACTGGACAGGATTACGTTAAAATGTGTGACCACGTCATCGGTCACACATTCTAACGTAGTCACAAACTTTGATAGAACACCGGGTTCCTGCAAGTTCCTGCCTATGCTGATGTGTGATGGGGGCTCCTGATATGAAAGTGGGGGGCTTCAGATGTGAAGGGGGGCTCCAATGTGACATTTACTCGTCATTGTATAGATTAGTTAACTGCAGGCCTGTCACTATTAAGCTCCAGCACTGCAAGCCGTTTTTTTTTTTGCCCCCCAACACTATGCATTGCTATTCAACCTCTGCTTCCACTGCAGCGTGGTGTGCATGCTACAATTAGCCCCTCCCCTTGCCGCCTCTTACCACGCCCCAATCTCAGTATCACTGTCTTCGGAGTATGTTATAGGCTACGTCGGAACTTCTATTGCCATAGATGCTTGTTCGAATGAGAAATATCCTGAGTATATAATGTGTTATTAGTGGGCCATCTCAGACATAACAGAATTATAATATTAGGCGGAAAGGTTCCATAAAAACAATCTAGAGACAACTTCCGGAGAAAAGGGAAAATGGAGGCTGTCCTTAGTCCTCCGAGGCAATGGTTCTCACGGTGACAACACCAAACTTCCGGTGCTCTCCTCTAGTGTTTTGGCTGACGAGCCTGGTGTTGTACGCAGGTTCACGTCAGCAGCTTCTTCGCGACGTCAGCACGTCTCACGCAGTTCGCTAGGAGGAGGAGGAGGAGGAGGGGTTTGGACGTTTTTTTCCCTTCCTTCATTTCCTTTTTTTCCTTTTCTTTTCTTTCTCTTTATTTCTCTTTTCTCCATCCGTTTATCTTTTCTCCCCCATCCCTCGTTTTCTCCGCTCTTTTCGCTTGTGATGCCCCGCAGCCTCCCGCGAGTGTCTCCGGCGGGTTCCCCTCCTCCTCCTCTCTTCTCACACTGCCGGGGCTGACCGAGACTGGAGGGAGGGCAGAGGCATCCATGTCATTCTACCACGGCTTTCCATCATCGTACAGCTCTTATCATTGCCTTTAGTTTCGTGTGTGTCCAGCCTTGTCCGGGGCACGCCGCACCGCCGGAGGAGACCGGTGGGAAGGAGCAGGTAAGGGGCAATCGGGAGATGAGCGCCGAGGAGACGGCTCCATACTCGCAACATATGCATGCATGCATACATACATGTATACATACATGGAAGGCAGCCACCTACATACATGGGAGATAGCCACATACATGCGGGGGACGGCCACGCACGTGCCCACACACTACACGTTTGTGGGGGGTGGCCACGTACGCGCTCACTCATGACCAAATACGGGGACACACTACATACATGGGCTACGTGCATACATATATGGGGGAGCAGCCACGTACACATGACACGCATACATGGGGGGGGCAGCCACGTACACACCACATACATAA
>NW_017306303.1:1568469-1569349 GCF_000935625.1 Nanorana parkeri
ACGACATGCATGCATGCATACATACATACATGGGGGGGGGGCAGCCTGGTACACACACCATGCATACATGGGGGGGGCAGCCTGGTACACACACACCACGCATACATACATACATACATGGGGGGAAGCGATGTACACACACGAGACGCGTACATACACACAACACGCATACTTACTCACAACATGCATACATACTTGGGCAGCCACGTACACACCACACACATACAAACATGGGGGGCAGACACATACACACATACACACACACACACACACACACACACACAAACACGACATACACACATGCATACATAGGGACCAGCCACGTACACACACATACAATACATACATGGTGGGCAGCCACGTACACACGACCAATACAATACATACATGGTGGGCAGCCACGTACCCACGATACATACATGGTGGGCAGCCACGTACACACGACACATACAATACATACATGGTGGGCAGCCACGTACACACGATACATACATGGTGGGCAGCCACGTACACACGACACATACAATACATACATGGGGCAGCCACGTACACACGTCACACATACAAACATGGGGGGCAGCCACGTACACATACGACACACATGCATACATACATGGGGCAGACACGTACACACACGGCATGCATGCATGCATACATACATACATACATGGGGGCAGCCACGGACACACGACATACATACATACATGGGGGGCAGCCACGGACACACACGAAACCCAAGACAAACATACATACATGGGGGGCAGCCACTGACACACACGACATACATACATACATACATACATACATACATACATACATACATACATACATACATACATACATACATAGATGGGGGCAGCCACATACACACATACATGGA